>NC_046371.1:20007125-20143884 GCF_011125445.2 Fundulus heteroclitus
TTGGTTTGACTGTCTTGATAAAATCCTTATTCAAAGAGCTTTTTTTAATGGTTCAGTAACTTTAGCTTTGTCTGGTATTGTAATTTGCTCGGTCTGAAAGGTTTAAGTGTGAGGGGGGAAAAATCTAGCCTCGTGAGACCATCCTGATCTCGCGAGTTTTCAAGGTTTCACTCGCAGATCAGTCTGGCCATAGACATCATATACGTAGACGCCCCATTGTACGCTGCCGGCCGCTGGGCCGACGTGCCTACATGGCGGCCATCTTGGGTCAGACCACAGATCAGACATCTGCTGTCAAAATGAATAGGAGGCAGCTCAGATCTCATTTTAATCATATGTTCACAACGCTCGTGACATTTCAGACAGATTACATATATTTATTCAGAACCAAAACTATTTAAATTGAAGTCAAACTGGATGAAAAATGTACATGCACTTACATATTTTGCAGTTATATATTAATCTAATATACACACACAATTTATACACACATAAATTTCTCTCTCTTTCTTCCTATATATATATATATATATATATATATATATATATATATATATATACTGTATGTATAGGCTATGTACACAGACACCGATCTACAGACAACAGCACTGATCTACATAGGAGCAAAACTATATACAGACAAGTGAGAGCAGAGGTGCTCATAACAGCATTTAAAAATTATATATTACAAACCGCAATCTGGGGGGAAATAAATCAACAAAAAACCTTACGCATCTAAGAATCAAATACATTACAAAATCATAGCAAAAACTGTATAATATCCCCCCCACCACAAATCATGTCTATCCAGTAATTTAGGACCATTTTGTTTGTTTTTGGTGTTTAATGTACTTTTCTCTGCTTCCATCCCTGCTACCCATTAGCACATATTGTGTTTATGCCAGAAAAACTGTAACTGTAAAGCATGGGGATTATCTATTATAAAATCTTACTTATGGAAAGTAATTCCCCAGGATCTGGTTTCTAGTAGGCCTATCCTTTTATTTGCGCACCCATAAGCGGAGTAAAAGTCAGGCTTCCTGGGACGTAGCTCTGGAAGTTTGCTTACTTTCAATACAAAATCGAAATTATATATTAAGTTAGACAATAATTTAATTTAATCAATTGGTCCCATGTAGCCCCTAAAGGGGTGACGTTTCAGTCAGTTGATTTATCTGGAAATCGGGTGAGAATTCACCGCATTCAGAGTGTCTGAAAACATAAAGTACATTTTTCTGAATTGACTTGTATTCTCTCTGAGCGCAGCTAGGTCTGACCTAAGATGGCCGCTCTGTCGGCACGCCTCTCACCCGAGGACGCGGCGTCTACGTATTCATGTCTGGGAGTCTGGCTACCCTCCGTTGAAGAAAATTTGGAGCCGTTCACCAAACGAACGTCCAATCAGCGTTGGCTTTGAGGCGGGTTGAGGTGTGACGCAACGGGAAGCGCGACAGTTCAGTCTAAACAACATGGCGGCTTCAGCCGATGAAACTAGCGTTAGCGTGGCTATCGAGCAAGTTTTATCGGAATTACAGAGTATTCCTTTGCTGAGCTAACGAGCCTTTACCTGCAGCAGCAAGAGTAGCTTGGCTTGTGGTTGTGTTTTCGTCGTCGCTCGTAACAGAGGAGGACGAATCTGATTGGTTTATTTGTCCCGTCTATCACCAACATAGGCCAATCAGCTAACCAGTATTTTCGCCCCTTCCCAAAATTACTTCAACGGAAGGTTTCCAGATGGATATGCGGAGCAAATCTATCTGGCGGAGTCAGGTAAGGAAAAATCTAGGTCATTTACTGAAATTTGCAAGGATTTAAATAAATACCTCGTTGGTATGCCACTTTAGAACAAAAGCAAAATAAATGAGAGTTCTGGTGAGTAACAATGACCTGCAGTGCATATGCTATGAGCAATATAGAATTCAAGTATACTCTTTTTCAGTTAGCCACAATTGTCCTTCTGCATGGGAAAAATATATATACTTGAGATAAGGGGCTGATAGTCTGACCCACATACATAAAAGTAGCCTACTGCCCTTTTTTTGCTTGGAGTTTGGAGTTTTTCTTGAGTTTGAGCTATCAGGTGATTGTGAAGAAAGCCGCGCATGTTTTGATTCTTTTGGAGCAGGAACAGTTGATGACGGATATCTGCAGCATTACGCAATCTATGTTCGTCACAACATGTTAAGCGCTCCCAGAAGTTCATCGCGTCTTTAACATGTAGTTACACCTGACTTGGAGCAAAACCGTTATTCTTATCAGAAAAAAAAACGATAAAAAAAAAAGTAAAGTAACGATAGGAGTGTGGTTTGATACGGCTTCCCACAAGTTGTTCCGCCTTCTGGCTTGCTGTTTGATGTAGGGCACACTTCTCGTTGTGAGGTCATTTACTTCCTGATATGTTTTTTTTTTTTTTGTTTGTTTGTTTTTTTTTTTTTTTTGTCTACTGCTCTTTGTTTAACAAATTACAGAGGAGGAAAACAATGTCACGTGATCAATCAGCTGACGAGCTGGTTGATCACGTGACTACGGGCAGAGGCGACAACACAGCCGGGAGGAGACGGACTGGCGGAAGGACGGGGCTGCGCATCTGAACAAGCAGAGGCAGTTCCCTGCGGAGGAGGTGAAACGGACCCCGTACTGACCCGGTTTCGGGTGACTTCTCCGGCGAAGCGGACTTGGGAGTCGCTTTTGTTCACGGACCCTGGGAACCTTGACGGTTTGCTTTTTTTTTTTTGTTTAGAGGTGCGGCGTAAGACAGAGGCAGGACATGTTAGCTGTTTTGTTAGCCGGCATGAGGTGTTAAACGTTCACAGTTTCTGCTTGCGGTCGTGAATGACTCACAGCTCTAAAGCAGGTTTGAATGTCAGGCAGCGGAGCGGAGAGCGGTGTGATTTCCTCCGAGCCTTCTGGTTCATTCTCTGTGTCTGGTCGCCTGCCGAGAACCATGAGCCCCCCCGCACTGCGCCCCTTGCTGGGGCTGAT
The DNA here is from genome assembly GCF_011125445.2 of Fundulus heteroclitus. Taxonomy (NCBI): domain Eukaryota; kingdom Metazoa; phylum Chordata; class Actinopteri; order Cyprinodontiformes; family Fundulidae; genus Fundulus; species Fundulus heteroclitus. Next base: position 20,010,108 of record NC_046371.1, read on the forward strand.
GACCTGCACTTTGCTCCTGATGTCGCCGCCGTGCGCGTCCTGTCACCCGGCGCAGAACGCAGCCCAGGCCGGGATCGATTTAAAGAAGCAGCTCGACACGTTTGGCCTCGGCTTCAGCTGGAGGAACCTCACCTGTCCCGCCTGTAAAGCCATCTTCACCGTCCTCGATGTCGCTCTTCTGGTAAATCTTCTGTCTCTCATTCACAGCAGGATGGGAAATGCCGTGTTTGTCGCAGCGAACAACGCGATCCGCAACACAAAAACAGGAGGACACCCGAGTTTAAAGGAGAATAAAGAACTGCAATAGTGCGCGCATCCATGTTTAAACCCAACATTTGAATTATTTAGCAGGGTTAACATATTATTTAGTTTTAAAACCGTGCTTAAATTCTAGATCAGGTGAATTTTATTTCGTTTTGAAAAACTGCTACAGCTATGCGTGTCTAAACCCACACAATAGGCTCGAAGTAAGCTACACCTCATTTGTAAACTAATAACCAACATGTAAAAAGAAGTGCGCTGACACAATAAAGGCAACATTCATAGGTTCCATCGAGATCATATCCGGCTTGAGGCAGAAGCAAACTTTGCGGCAGCATTGGGCCCCCTGCTTGGCTGCAGGAAGAGGACTTGAATTTAAACTGGACAGGTTTATTTAAAGAAAACTGCACAGGTTTAGTATTGACGCTAATAAAACTCTTTATAAAGTTGTATTAACAGAGTCATATTTTAAAGCTGATTAAATAGGTTCTGCTGCTTGTATCTTGGTTCCTACTTCCACTTCGTCTTTCTAAACTGTTTTGTATTCTTCAACAAATGCACATGACTTCTGTTTGAAAGGTTGAAATCTTATGATTAAATCTAATTGCATTTTTTTTTCTAAAAGCCTATTTCCATTTATTGGGTTCGGATCCCTATTTAGAAAAATAAGACCTAAACTGAAACCAGACTAACTGTGAACGACGTCCTGTGGGTAGAGATTATTGATCGGCGTCATAACCACATTTCACAGCAGTACGATATCAATAGAGTAAATAAGACCACCTTAAATCTTCAGTTGCTAAATAGGATAAGCACTGTCCCCTTGAGGGGAACAAATTGACGTTTGGTCAGATAGCAGATGGCTCATTGGACCACTCCCACTGTAACTGTGAGTACATTAACTAGTGAATCTTTATTTTAGATTTTTTTTTTTATTATTCTGCCCAGGGCCTCTCACAGCCATGGGCCAAACTTGATTGAACATTTAGATCTTATTCCAGACTGATTATAGTGTTTAACAATTGATCACTCTCCAACTGAGTCTATATTACAGAAGTCAAAATCAGGAAATATAAATTTAAAAATAAAATTAAGCACATCGATGGTTTTATTATGAGCATGTAGATGATATAAGGACTATATTGTCTAAACTATAAATGCTCAAATGAGGATAGGATGTTGTTTCCACTTATTTGATCCAGCACAGCGCGAGCCTCTTATTGGAAAAGTGCTACATGGGCGATCTTGGCTGGCAACAAGTTATTTAACCCCACCTGATGAAATGAGTGGCTTCTCGTTTCTTAAACAACCGTGTGGAAAGACCCGTCCTGTGGTTTTGCAAAAGATGTTGGTCTGTTTAAGAGGGCTCATATCACTGGCATGCATCAAGCAGAGAAAACATCTAAGACTGCAGAAACTGCTAGAAATTGGGGTGAGATCTGTCAAACCGCTTTAATAAAAAAAAAACGGTAAGGATGGGGGGGAACCATCGTCTTCGAGGAAGAAATGTGGTCGGAAAATAAATCCTTAACGGTTGTGATCGGCCATCACTTTAAACCTCTGGCCAAATCAAATCAAAGGAAAAACAAGAGTATAACTCAGGGATGTGTTGTTTTTTTTTTAGTGAAAGTAAGAGTTTCTCCGCACACATAATGCAAAGGGAACCCAGTGGATTGGGACTAGACAGCTGTGTAGCTGTAAGAAAACCAGTGAGGCTAACCGGGGGGGGGGAAAGTCTACAGTTTGCTAGGGAGCATAAAGACTGGACTCTGGAGAACTGGAAGAAGGTCATGTGGTCTGATGAGTCCAGATCTACCCTGTTCCAGAGTGATGGAGCCATCAGGATGAGAAGAGATGCAGCCATCATGTCTCCGGCCTACGGTCAAGGGGGTGCTGCAGTCGGTCAGGTCTGGGTTCTGCAACATGTGCCCAAAGTATGAAGTCAGCTGAATACCTTCGAAACAAGCTCTTCGAAACAGTGCCACAGGGAATGTGAGCGGTAATCAAAGCTATAGGCGGTCCAACGAAATGTTGATGTGACCTTTCAGCTTACTTGTTGTTCTTTCTTCAGCTAGTTTTTCTCATTTCCTTAAACAAACCGGGAACTTCTAAACATGCATGTACTGTGTTACTGTAGTTCACCAGCAAATGCGGTGTTTGTGCTGAGGCGTGCGTTACGATTTTTAATTAATCAGCCCGATCCGCAGAATTCCCAGCTGGGCCGTAAATTGGAATAAACCCACCTGAGCGTGGCTTATTTTGAGGAAGCCTATTGTTTATATGTAAATTCCCCCGACCTAACAGTTGTGTCCCTTTCTGCCTTGCCTCATCTTTTTTTTTAGAGCAGTGTAAACAAAGAGCGGGTGGCGCATGCGGTCAGCGAGGCGTGCATCCGTCTGCATCTGGCCGATGAGCTGGTGTGTCGGAACATAACCGAGCTCTTCAGGGACGACTTCATCAGGGTCCTGCAGCAGTCCTTGCTGTGGCCCACCGAAGCATGCGCCGTGTTGGTGGGCCCCTCTTGTGGCACGTTCGACATTTACGCGCCCTGGAACGTCACGTTGCCGAAGGTTCCCAAGCCTCCTGTTACGCCGCCCTCGCCTCCCCGACCTGGCTCTCCACAGAGCAGGGTGCTGTTTCTCACAGACATCCACTGGGACAAGGTGAGTGTGTGCAGAGCTTAAAACGTAGAAATCGGATCGTGTCTTCCTTTTTTCTCTTGTAATATAATTTCCCTTTTTAAAGGCAAAGAAAAAAAATAAAAGACATACACAGAAGTTAGTTGGTAGCTGGGATTTATTTATTTTTCTCCCACTCAATTGTCCCTGACAGACAGTCAGAAGCTTAAAAATCAGACTTTTTTTCGTGATCAGTAAATGCGTCGTACGTAACCGCTACAACGCCACAATAATGCCGCTCTGTGTTGTGAATGCTGTAATGGGGTGAAGAGGACTCAAACGTAGCTACTTCGAGTTTCTGAGAGAAATTAAAAAAAACAAAGTTGGAGGAAGGACAGAGATGTCAGGAGATATTTAAAGGAGAACTGTCGACATGTCTGCGGCATGTTTGGGCTACAAGAGGGCAAGGCTTCAGCAGATGGATAACAGGAAGTCTGAATAGTTGCCCTTTTTTTCTATTTTTTGGATATCTGTCATGGGACATGCTGGATTTGGAAATGTTGGCAGTCTTTTGGTAAATCTGATTTGTCTTTTTAGGTAATAACATGTTAGGAACAGTTAATTAGAAGGAAACAGTTGATTTCCTTCTATAAATACATGTAATAACCATTTTGTTCTAATGTTATCATTCCTCAAAAGCAATCAGCATCAGCCTTTAGTCAAAGCTTTTTTTTTTTTTTTTAAACCATAGACCAGAAATCAACCATAAAACTGCTTTGCCCCTGTCTAAAAACAGAAAAATGTTTCTTTTGCTTTGTTCAAAACTGATTTTAAATTCAAACCCCTGTGCTGAACAGGACTATAAAACCGGCAGCGCCGCAGACTGCAAGGAGCCTCTTTGCTGCCGCGAAGACTCCGGCGTTCCCAAATGGAAGCGGAGAGAGGCTGGTTACTGGGGAACCTACAGCAAGTGTGACCTGCCTCTACGCACTTTGGAGAACCTCCTCGAAAATGCTGCCAAAGCCGGACCGTGGGACTGGGTCTACTGGACCGGAGACATCCCGGCCCACAACGTCTGGTTTCAGACCAGAGACCAGCAGCTGACAGAGCTCAGCGTCATCTCCAGGCTCATCCACAAGTAACTAATGTCCACTTTTGCAACTTAAACAGATACTTTTGTACTTTGATTAAATATACCTTTAAAAATGTCAAGACGCTCAGCTGTAAGAACGTTTGGTATTCTTTTCTGAACTTCTTTTGCTCAGAACCATATTTACCCAACACTTTGAATCTATTCTAGGCTTTTGTTGGGTGTATTTTCACTTCTAGATATAACTGTGCTGTTCATGTTAGCTACATCCTGTGACTCTGAAAGGCTTGCCTTTCCTATAGCTGCTGCCTGAATCAACCTTGAAAACAACCTTTCAATGAGCGCCGCCTTCCTACAAACTATTTACCTCAGAATGTGTCACAGCAGTTGCAGTCTAAAACACTAAAACTTTCTATAAATATATCACCTGTTAATCCCAAAGTTCTCTTCAGACTCCACAGCCTGTCCCCTCGCGGAAAATAAAAGCTGTGATCTAAGCAACCAAATTACATCCAGCTATTCTTGTATATCCTCATCTGAAAACGGATTAAAAAATCCTTTAAGCTATGAGGAAATGTGTAACATTAACCCACGTTCGATGACTGAAACAACCGTAAAGTTCCCCCCCCGAAACCTGACGATCCACATTCCGCTGGGGTTGTGGTTGTTTTCGGTTGTGCTTCGTCACGTAAAAAACCTGTGAAATAATCTGACAGAAATGGTTTGAAACCCAATAATGAGTTTGACTGGAGGGGGTGGGGGGTGATTTAAAATCATAAAACATAAATTAGAGAGGAGTTTAGACTGAAGTGACGGAAATATGAAATGCTGAGAAAAAAATCAGCCAACCAATCTGAAATGTGTAGCGCTCTCCCTCCATAAGACTACAACTTCCCCCCTACCGGATCCATTTTACTGGATAAATGTCCACCTGGGTAATCTGTTTTACTCTGATAGACACAATGGAAATGAACAGGAGCAAAGAATGGGCCCCAGAAAGGTGCCATGGTGGTTTAAAAAAAAAGTGCTCTATGTTGCTTTAAATTATGAGACTGTGGTCACAGCCTTTTTTATCAGGTCATTTTCACCTGCAACTGTGTACGGATCTGAACAGATGATTACCCTCCCGTTTTCTATCCAGGTACCTGGGAGCCAACGTGAGCGTTTACCCGGCGGTAGGAAACCACGAGAGCACGCCAGTCAACAGCTTCCCGCCGCCTTTCGTTCACGGCAACAGATCGTCCTCCTGGCTCTACGACAAAATGGCCGAGGAGTGGGCGCTGTGGTTGCCGGAGCAGGCTTTAAAGACTTTAAGGTAATTTCAATTCCTGTCTTGGTTACCTTTGGTAAGGGTCGTTATCACGTTCAGGACGTGTGCTCGACGGTGTACGGGTCAGCCTGGCCTCGTGGAGAAAGCTTGAGCGTTTAGAGGAAATAATCAAGCGCTGGGTTTTGTTTACCGGAGAGGAACGCTGCTCAATGATGCACATCTGACCACAGGAAGAGCAGAAGTGGTGTCAGCTCTCAGCAGTTTCGTGCTCCTTGTTTGAGACGCTGAATCGACTCTTAAATTAGACTCTCTTCTGTTGTAAACAGATACGGAGGGTTCTACACGGTGGAGATTCAGCCGGGCCTGAGGGTGGTCTCCCTCAACATGAACTTCTGCGCACGAGAAAACTTCTGGCTGATGGTGAACTCGACCGACCCGGCCAACCAGCTGCAGTGGTTGGTTCATGTTCTGCAGGCCAGCGAGGACAGGGGCGAGAAGGTTGGTTTTTTTGTTGTTGTTTGTGACTTTATTGTGGTTGAAGCTCGTGTGCGTGTTGACTGTGTTGGTATTTTAAATGCATCTAGTTAGATGTGCTGAGCATGTGAGACGGTATTGAACATGAGTCAACATCTTCTTCAGCTTGTTGACGTTTGCTTTTTGTACTCAGGTGCATATCATTGGGCATATCCCACCTGGCCTGTGTCTTAGCAGCTGGAGCTGGAACTACTATCACATCGTCAACAGGTAGCTGCTCTGATCGTCCCTAATGTGTCAATGAGCTATCAGAAGCCGAATACATCGTTAGGTCGGTGCTTCTCAACAAGTGGGCCAAGTGAAGGCGTTACAGGGGGGCGGGCGCAAGAACAGCCTAGCCATTTTTTTTCTTTTTTTTTTATAAAAAAAATACAGGCAGGTGTTACAGTTAAAGGTCTGCGGGATATTCGAAATCCTTGTAAATGTGACAACAGCGCCTCCTGGTGTTTGGTCCGTACCTGCAGTCACCAGTGCAACTAAAACCGGATTCTCTGTAATCCTAAAAGTGACGGCTTCACCGCTGTGAGGTAACAACTATGGTTTTCTGTAGAAGAATAATATTAAACTCCAAAAAAAAAAAAAAGTCTAAAACTTAATTAAAAGTTAGTTTTGGATTAATGGGTTGCTATTATTTTTGCCATATTTTCAGCTTGTTTATTTTGAGTCACTGAATTTTACTGATGAGCTTCATGGCTAGTTAAAAGTAACGTTGTCTTTCCAGAGAGAGAACGCTTTGACTGCAGACTAAAAAAAAAGTGGGGCAATGTTAGAAAAATTCTAGCTATTAGAAACCATTGTCCTATAATTTGTTAGAAAATGTAAAAGGGATTCTGGATAATCTTCAGAGTGAGTTTGTCGGGGGGGATTGGGGGGGGGGGGGGTTCATTCTTCAAAGGGGGGGCACAACAGAAACCATTTGAGAACCACTGGTGCAGTCAGGTGCAGTTCCCTTTTACATTGCTAAGGACGCTCATGTTCTATTGAGTTCCTTTTTTTTTTTTTTACTTCTGCTATAGGTGGATGATTACACATTTCTAAAGTATGTGTGGGAAATGTAAATGCCTGGCTGGTTTATTACTACAAGCGCCTGCTTTCACTTAGCCTGTGTTTTTTTTTTTTTTTTTTTTGCATTTTACGGATGACATTGTGCAGCAGTGTTGTGTCCAAGTGACTACTGCAGGTTCCAGAGTTTTTGCTTTTTTCTTCTTAACAAAAATGTCTGGTTTTTCAGATATGAAAGTACAATTACCGGCCAGTTTTTTGGGCATACCCATCTGGACGAGTTCCAAATGTTTTATGATGAAGAAACCCTGAGCCGGCCATTAGGAGTGGCTTTCATCGCCCCCAGTGTCACCACTTACGTTAATCTTAATCCAGGTGAGTCGATTAAACCAGCTGAGCGAGTTAACATTATGTTGAGGCGCTAACCATTCCATAAAGTTTGGAGCGACTTTTTTAATAATAGAGCAGCATCACTGCTGTGACTGAATCAATTACATTGCTAAAAAAATAATCCCCGCCGTTAATTTTTTTTAGTTGGGTGCACAGAGTTTAGCCGCTTAACAAGACACCAGCATGTACAGTGATGCAATACACTTACATAAATACTACGGTTTGTTACACAACACTGGAGACGAACACAGGAAGCATCAGGGGTAAAATCAGAAGGCACCAGACCATTAAGATGCTAGGGGAACATTTTTATTGTGCCTTATTTATTTTTATTGCATACTTTATCCTGCATATTTAAGTGTAGAATTGAGTTTCCATGTGTTTTCTAAAACAATTTAGCAATTTTTAGTTATTTTAAATCCAAACTGATTTTTTTAAAGATGTTTTTGTGCTTCTGAGGTGCTTTGAAAAACACTTTTCTCCCTCACCTCAGGTTACCGCGTCTACTATGTCGATGGGAATTATAAGAACAGCTCTCGGCTCGTCCTCGACCACGAAACCTACATCCTCAACCTCACAGAGGCAAACCACAGTCCAAAGGCGCCAGGCAATCCGGTGCAGGACCCCAAATGGAGTCTCCTGTACCGGGCCACTGAAGCCTACGGTCTCTCCAGTCTGTTCCCGTCTGATCACAACGCGCTGCTGCGAACCTTCATCAACGACGACCGCTCCTTCCAGAAGTTCTGGTACCTCAGACATAAAGGACACGTGTCCGAGTCCTGCAGAGAGGCATGCAAGACCACGATGCTCTGCTTTCTGCGAAGCGGACGCTCGGATGAGCTGGACAACTGCGACCAGATCAATGGTTTTGCAGGGAACTTGGCTCGGGCTGCAAGGAAAACTCTTTGTTGACCCAATTAAAGTTGGACTGAAAGACTAAAGTAATGAATAGCAATATGACCAAATACTGTATGAGCCAAAACAAAGTCTGTGTTGCAAGATGATCAATAACAATAGCACTCATTTTAAATGCTAAGCCAAGCTGTTATCGTTTGAGAAATCTTGTTGGAGTTCAGAGCTTTCAGTCCCCCCCCCACCCCACACACTTTTAGTTTGAATTCAGTTTCCAACTTCGTGCTGGTCTGCAGGGTTTACTCAAGGTAAACACCGGTTATGCAAAGTCTGCATAAAAACGTCCTGAAACATTGTCCGTTTACTTGAAATGCATAACGGTAGGCATTACTGTACTGCGATCATAGTTTTAGCTGTTCTTCTTAGCCGAGTGCCTTTTTTTTCTGGGAATGAGTAAACCCGTAAACTGCTTTAATTCGCTTCAGAATTTTACATTTCTTAAAACTCTTCCTTTCACATTGAGGCGCAGCGGCTGAAAGCCTGCATACAAACTGAGGACGGGATACTGTAGCAGTATTAGCATTTCATAAGGTTAAAAGATTGTGAAAAAATAGGATTTGACTCTGTCGCAGTCAAATGCAGAATAGACATATTGTCATCTGTTTTAACAAAGCCATTCATAATTAAGTTTCTTGATTGATGTTTTCTTTTGTTTGCACTTTATTTGAAAAAAAAAAAAAAATTATAAACTGGTGAATACTTCTCAAAACTGGCTCTGTGAGAATAATGATGCAAGTTGTAAAACATGCAATAAAAGAACTTGATTGTACGCGTGACTGTGACAACTTCTGGTGTGCAGTTTGCTTTTTGGTAAGTTAGTACCTCCATATTTACTTCAAAGGGTTACACATTTCACAGTGACCCAAGCTGTAAAGGGTTGCTTTTTAGGAGAACATCTAACATACAAAATAATTAGTTTGTATTCACAACACCTTTTAACACTAACAGATTGCTTTTTACATTTGCACTGCTATACAGTGGTGAATTCTGGTTAGCGCAGTCATTATACACCTGCTACAAATACTGTATTAAGATTGCTTATTTTTTGCTAGGTCTCGCCTTCTTCGTGACAATATCTAATAGAAGAGCTTCTTTTTCCCCTCTGGAAAATCCAGAACAGCGATGATCTGGTCATCAAATGTGCTTTTAAAAAAAAAAAGTCCATGTCGATGGTAATGCTGATTTTGGACTTTAAAATACAACGCAGACCAACACCAGCAGATGACATGGTCCGCACCTTGCTTGAGCACATTTTTTCCAACTAGAATTTCCTTCCATCAATATGCTTTGCTTAGGGCATGCTGGATAGGCAGTTTTAGGCATGCTCTCCTTGAGGTCAGCGATTGTCTGCTGTGCAACTGAAGTTAGTCTTCCCCAGGATTGTGCAGGCCATAACATTTCTGCATTAAAAAAATTAAACAAAATCGGCCTTATATAAAATTCAGATTTTCTGAGATGGCATGTTTTGGGATGCATCATATATAAGCCCTCAAATCTGTAAAATGTTTTAAATGCATCTGTTTGTAATAAGCTTCACTTTAATGAAGTGAAATACAGTAATGAACCAGTCTCATATTTATTAAGATGTACCTATGGATCGCATAATTTTCTAGGAAATTGACCTTAATCAAGACAAAACTGATTATCACAACTTTAATTCTGTTCTCTAGTCAAAAGATTGACTAAAAATGTTATATACAAATGCTTCCATTAGTCCTACAATTAAGTTTTAAGTCACATTAGACATGTAATTCTCTAGGTTTAATTATAAGTGTTCCAACATTTAATATTCAAGTGCCAAAATAGCTCTAACCACGATAAACATCTAGACATTAGGTCTAGGCATTTAAAAGATTAGAGCAAACTAGTGTTTAGTTTACAGATTTCTTCACAGCTTTTGACCAAAATCGGTATTTATTTATTTTGTTCCCCTTTTTTGTTTCAGAACATGGCTTAATCAGAATCCGAGAAAAACATGGTTACACCAAAATCCTCTTTGTATAGGTTCCAGGTTTTAGGCTTATGTGGGTTGTCCAGCTCCTCTCTGGGCAAAAACAACCTAAATATATACAGGAAAAAAAAAAAAAAGGCGAGATCAGATGGTGCCAGCGTCTTAAAGGAATGTGAAGGCTATAGAAATATTGGTGTCGGAGCAAAAAAAAAAAAAAAATCTTACTTGTTTTCTGTTATAAAGGATGTATTGAACCAAAAGTAGAAGGGAACATCTTCATATCCTTTTGGAAGACCCTGATGGCGATAAAAGAAAATATCACAACAGTTGAAATAAGGTCAAACTTTTAACGTTCGTAAGTTAAAACTGTGTAAACGGACTTACTGCACTTGATTCAAACATAACCTTCACATCCCCTTCAACCATAGGCCCATTCTGCAGGCTGATTACTGCAACATTGTTGCCTGTATCAGGAAATACCTTTAAAAAAAATAATAAAAATTATATAAAAAAAAAAAAAACAGATAAATGGTGACACACAACCAAATGAGTCTAGGAAGCTCACCTTGCAGTTCTCCTGTTTGGCGCACACGCACTCAAAGACCAGCACTTTCTTCACTATTATTTTCACCCTCAGATCACTGGCGTCTCCCTTCCCCACACCTGGGCATGAACAAGAGAACATACTAGAACCCTGTGCTGTTGAAGTGCTTGATCCGAGTGGGTTCAGGTCTGCTGGGTTACCTGCTATAGAGTGAATCCGGATGCTTTTTATCCTCAGGCTTTTAGGTGGAGGCAGCTGGCGGTTGTACTTGGTCTTCATGATCTCATAGTACCCCACATATCGGCTCTGCGGTTCAAACAGAGCAAATATCTAAGCATCCGTTCCTTTCTTTTTTTTTTTTATGATTAGACAAAAACAATAACATGGGGCTAAAACGTGTGTGTAAAACCTTACTTTTAGTTACTATTTTTTATTTTTCCAACTTAAGAATTCTGCTGCCTTTCTCAATCCCCAAAATCTTCTTGGCATGACCAGGTTTATCCTTTTCTGTGATGCAACTAGAAATTGTGGTTCAATATTTATGATGTTAACTAAATATTGATACTTTTCTAATGTGCACATGAACAAAAAAAAAAATCTTTACCATTTGTTAATTTTTTTGGACTGCAACCTTTTTTAAATTTGACAAACATCTTCAACCGAAGTGAAAATATCCAAAGTATTTGCAGTTTTACAGTTCTAAGACTTTGTCATCTCTAAATAATAGAGATAATAATAATAATAATAATAATAATAATAATAATAATAATAATAATTTAAGTATATACACAGGAAGCCTATAAGTGTCTTTTTTTTACTTCTGAAAACATAGTACGGCTAATAATTCTGAACATGTTATAAAATTGTTTTAACTGAAACTTTTTAATGTGTGTGGGCCAAATTGGGAAGAAAGGAAATTGACACTGAAACTAACAAATGTGAGTTATGTGAAACTACCATTTGCTAAATGTTTGTGTAGAAAGCTTTTTTTTTTCCCAAAGAAAGAAAAACCTTCCTGCTGTAATAAGGGTTAGGGTGAGTTTTAATATCACGTTGACATCCCCCTAATTCAGTCGTTTGACCGATAAAGTTTGGTGTAGGGAGTCAAAAGCAAGGCACGGGGTGTCGCTTAGAGTTAGGGGTTCTGAAAAAAATTGAAAAGCTCCGTCACTGAAGGCAGTAGAGCTTTTTGTGCATGGGCACTTCCTCCATTAGTCCCCACCGTTGCCCTACTTCTCATTTAGGTCTGCTGGGGTCAGTGTGTTCAGACTGGTGATCCGGAGTCTTTCTGCCGTCCTGCCTTGGACTGTGGACCTGGTATGGTTGGACTGGAGGATGGTGGCAGTTAAAGCCTCCCATCCATGTTGAATAAAGTGCTTAACCAACAATGTGTGTGTGTGTCTGTGTTTGATGACGTTATATATGTGCTGGGTGAACCGGGTCAGAATTGTGTTTCCTGTTTCACCCACGTATTGCATCTGGCAGGTCTTTCAGATGATTAAACACACAGTTTTTGGTCTGGGGTGTCCTGATTCATCAATTTGGTAAACTGCGTTGTCATGTTTGTTTTGAATCCAATGTAGTTGCTTAAAGAAGTCACTGTGACATTGAATCTCTGGTTCCTGCAACGGTTTAACCCTGGCATGCCCTAAAACATCTTTGAGGTTCTTGTTCCTGTGTCGTTCCCTACAGCCGCCACACGGGGGCGCAATTTAGAGGCGAAACAAAATAGCCAGATTCCAGTAAAACCTTTTAAAACAAGTTCATTTTCTAATGGAAGGTCCAGTTTCTTGCTAAACTGGCGTAAACGTCCATCCTTACCTGGGAGGGAGTCTCCACTCCCTGAAACTTGGAGCTCCGACTCTTGTCTGTCCTCCTCTCGCCAAAATACTCCAGACTGTCCTGATGCACAAACACAAACAGACATAACAAACATCTTTTTCCAAAATATTCAACTTATTTAATAACCTTGCTCTGAGCAATCCCGAAACTAACCTGCGCGCTCTCAAACTGGTCACTGTCGATGAGCCACGTGCACACCATGGTCCCTGTGCGCCCTGTGACAAGACGGCGGAATGATAATCAGCGAGTGTGACGACACTCGGACACAGGCTAAGATGATAAAAGCAGGGCAGGGGGAATCATTTACGTCACCTTTCCCGCCCTTGCAGTGTATGGCGATGACATTTTTAGGATCAGCAGACATCCACTCCCTCACGCTTGCTGTGTATTTCAGCATGTCTCTGTCAAAAAACCCAAGCGAAGACACCATGATCAAAAACTACCAAGCTGTTATCCAAGCAATAGTTTACATGCCTGCAGCATTTCTGTGTTTATCACCTGCTTAAAAAAAAAAAAAAAAGTACAATATGCGTGAGGACGCTTTTAAGATGAGACCAATATAAAAAGGAAATCGAAAAGCTTCTTACTCTAAGGCGGGCACATTGTGGTCGTCAATAAAAACCCGTTCAACCTTGTAGTGGAAGAACTTGGGGTCGTAGCCTTTCTCACCTGAAAACAAAAAAAGTACCGCTGATATTGTCGGCATGGTTCTACGTTGAGAAGAAATGCAGCGCGTGAGACGAGAGCACAGTCCAACTCACTGCACAGGTTGTAAACTTTGTAGTGTCCTCCGTGTTTAGTGTCTAGGAACCTTGCAACCTCCTGCAGAAATTTTAATGGTGAGCATAAACTGTTTCTGAGGACCCAGTCACTGCATTTTCATAGTTCTGATCATGACCATCTTTCAATGTATGTTTGTACCAAAGTCCTCTCTTACGTACACCAATTGGATTCCTGTAGAAGGCCTGTTTCCCAGATGAGGGGAAGGACATAGCAATGACTCGGTCTAGAGAGATGGGCAAAGAAATTATTTTGTTATAAAGTTGAGATGTTTATACAGTCATGTGAAAAACTTAGACATACATACAGGCTGTCACAGTGTGTGCCAACACATTTGGACAAATGGATATTTAATATTCATTTTAACCATACTGAAACATTAATGTTAGCTGCTAAAAGGAGTCCAAATATCCTTAAAGATCATTTTGGGTCCTACAGCAGGCTCTTGTTATTTTTCATATGAGAGCATATTGATGTCATTAGACTGCACAGGTTTAACTTTAATGGGTGCAAGGAGGAAACGTTTGCTTTTATGAAAATAAAAAACATGAGGACCAGACTGTAGTTTGCTAAAGAGAACTTCTACAAAAACCAGGGGCCTAATGTACAATGGGTGTGTACACACAAAACTGATGTACCCCCTTTTCCCACTCAAAAGTTTAGATGTCTTAATAACTAACTCAACATGAATATGTACAGATCCCAGACACAACTATGGTTGGTTTAGGCACATTTCTACACTTATTGACCTCTTTGATGGCACCTAGAGGGCATGAAGGGGTAAGGTGAGGACCTTATTTTGGATTTAATGGCATAATTTCTTGTCAATTGTTAAACTGAGTGATGGTTTCCTGTTGTTGCTGGTTAAACTAGTGTGAGCATTTTACCAGCAAAACAGCATTAAATCTGTTTCCCTTCCAGATAATAATAATAAAAAAAAGTATTAGACATCACTAAGAACTAAATACTTTATGTGATGCCCTAAGCATATTTTCACATCACTGTTTATTTATGCAGAATAAAGCATCCGATGTAAATTTAACCCAAATTTAGTACCTGTGACATAGGTGAGATCAAGATCGAATCCATCCTTTTGATATCGCCTCTTGTTCTCTGATATCTGGGGGGAAAATATGTCTTAAGGATAAAAACAATACAACAGCACAGGGACTGTAAATATTTCTTTCATTCATTTCTTTTCTGGCTTTCAGAAACTTAACGTACCATCCTTCTAGTGACCTTCTCCAGCTCCTTCTTCTGAGATGCCAGTCTGAAAATCCTCACAAAGATGATTATCCTCAAGAAGCGCAAGAACGTCACTGCCCTGTGAATGGAGGATTAGCAACATTAATATAAGCCGTTTTTCTGACACCGACACAAGGTACTCTTGTTTGTGTACTAAAGCAAAAGTTCGTGCACGAGCCAATTCAAAAGGCTTTCTAGAAAGATAAAAAGGAACAAAAATGTAAGCAAAATTAAATCACAGACAATATATTTAAAATTAAACATTTGAGAATCACAAAACTAGTAAAATGCAATTTTAGATACAAGATCCCTCAGAGCCCCAGTACTGCGTAGCTGGCTTTGATTAACAAGGGTGTTATTCAACAAAGTGGATAAAAACAGACACGCACCTGCACGCTCTGATTTTTATGCTCCGCCAGGCCGAGTCGAGTTTCTATTTATATTTTTAGAAAAACCAATGAGTTCTGCTCCTTAATGTTCGGCATAAGCTGAGCAAGTGACAGCAAGGACCATGGTGACATGGAAACCTGAAGTTGTGTTTCATCAGCATTAGCACAGTAAGATCTTAAGGACCCTGGAGGAAGCATAGATATTTTAAATAAGTGGCCTGAAAACAGAGCCTAGGGTATCCTCAAGTGTCTTTTGTTCACTCAGGTTTAGAATTGACAACTGACAACACGGGTCTTCCATGTAAGATCTGAAGCAGTTTAGCAAAGTACCAGACAATCTTACTCACTTATCTAGATCGTTAATTTGTACATTATGGTCACAGCGCTGAGATTCAATAGTACCGTGGTAGAAGTTTTGAATGCTTTGCTGTTAATGAAGTAGTAATATGAAACTTCTACAATAGCAGCCTCCGTGCTGTGGTCAAAAACCTGTCTAAAAGGCACAAAAGAGATTGTTTTGTGAATATGCTGCCTTTTTTAATTTTCCTTTGCCAAAATTACTCAAAAAGATATGAGCTCGTAATGACTTACTGAGGAATCTACAGTCCCTGACCAAAGTATTGTCACTTATCCATTTTTGTAGAAACAACAGCTCATAAACTGACTTTTAATCAATCCATTGGTTCTAGAAACGGCTCATATGAAAGCTAATACCCTCCCAACTTATGTTTAATATACTTATGTTATATATAATTTTGCTTCACTGAAGAAAGATTCATCATTCAATGAACACAGAAAGGTCTGATTTTAGCAAGACAAAAGTTCTGTCGCCTTGTCGGATGATGCACTCAATCCTAGATTACAGCGTCACCTGTCATCAACAATTGATCAATCACTTAGTAGGTGTGTATAAAAAGAACGGGGTTCAAGGCCAGCCCCTTTTCCATTGAAGCAGAGCTCCACCAGGCCTGGTCACCTCCAGTCCCCGTGTCAACCAGAACAGCTTGTAGGATAATGGCCTCCATGGTCGAATCAGTGCCCAGAAACCAGCACTAAACAAAAAGGTCATTTAAAAACCATGTGGCATTTGCCAAGGCACACAGCCTGCTAAATGGATGCTGGAAAGGTGGCAGAAAAAGGATTTTTCAGATGAATCTTCGGTTGAATTACATCATAGCTGCTGCAAATATTGTAGAAGACCTACTGGAGCCCGCGTGGATCCGAGATTCACCTGGAAAACAGTCAAGATTGGTGGCGGAAAAATCATGGTCTGGGTTTACATCCAGTATGGGGGGGTGTGAGAGATTTGCAGGGTGGAAGGCAATATCAAGAATAAAGCAAGAGCTGCTGAGCCCACAGCTGAAGCAATACAAACATGGCAGCGCAGGGGGACTCACACGTAGTTTGCTGTTATCGCCTCTGTTTTGTCAAAATTCACAATTTCATCTTAAAAAGAACAACAGCAAGAAATGCCCTGTTGCTTACCTTCTTGTGGTTTCTAATGACGTTTTGATTCGAGACCGTGATTGGCTAAAACCAACCTTTGGTAGGCGGGCACTAGGTGTCGCTTCGCCCAATCAGCTCAGAGAGTTCTGCTGAATGTCCCGCCATTCCCCAAACGGATTCAATGGGAGCAGTCCCAGACTAGACATTATCAATCTGTGACTTGTCTCGTCTTCTTTTGGTCTACAGACAGTGCTCAACACTAACCTGACAACAGCCAGCTGCATGTATCGCTCCGCCTAGCTCCACTCACATACATCTGGGACACAGCTGATTGAAAGTGATTTCCCCAACCAAATTTTTGGTCTGGCCAATCAGGACGCAGGGCGGGTGTTTCATGGATGTGACGTAGTGGAGAAGCCACCGTGAGATTCCAACAACAATGGCGGCTCGCATCGAGGAAGCAAGCGTTAGCATTGATGCTGCTATTTCTTCCGTGTTGTCCAATCTATCTGATATTGTTTCATTAAAAGAACATCAGAGAACGGCTCTGAAGGCTTTTGTTGGTGGAAACCATGTTTTCGCCCTCCTCCCGACCGGATTTGGCAAGTTTTGTTTTCCGGGGCGAGTCCGCGTCCGCGCCCCGGACCGCTTTGCCGCCTGTCTTCCCCCCTCTTCTTAGCTTCGGTGTGACCACTACAGTGTTTCCCGCAGGAATTTGCTTATGCGAGGCGGACCGACTCGCGGAGCGGGGGGGTGGATGACTTTTTCTCCGTGGACCGGCTCGCGGAGCGGGGGGTGGGGGGGGTGGGGGGGGGGGGGGGGGCGACACGTTTTCCGCGGCCGCCTCGCCAAGATAGCGCTGCGGGAAACCCTGCACTACAGCCGCAAACACATAAAAAAAATAAAATAAAAAAAAAGGTGTTTTTTT
This sequence comes from Fundulus heteroclitus, assembly GCF_011125445.2. NCBI lineage: Eukaryota > Metazoa > Chordata > Actinopteri > Cyprinodontiformes > Fundulidae > Fundulus > Fundulus heteroclitus. The sequence goes on from NC_046371.1 coordinate 20,027,310, forward strand.
TCCGGCGTCGGTCTCATCAGCGTCACAGGTTAGCTTCGGTGTGACTGGTTGAAATAGCACGTCGATAAAGATGACAGACAAGTGGCTTATCCAATCATATGCAAGGAGTTTTGATAAGGCCCAGCCTTCAGTAAAGGCAATTCCTATGGCGGAGCGATACATGCAGCTGGCTGTTGTCAGGTTAGCTCAACACCCCACCTAGTGGCGAAATGTCACTTATAGCTCCTTCAAAGGTTTGATTACTGCTGTTTTTTTTTTTTGTTTTTTTTAGTTTAGGCGTTATCTGAAACATTTCAGGGGCACCACGGCCAAAATCGTCTATGAGGGCAACAGCAACATTGAACACTCACTAGCTGAGGAGGGAGAACACCCACCTGGGAATGAGACTAGCCCCCGACAGGTCACTGAAGGTGTAGATCATGGTGACAATCAGCGTGATCACCACAACGCAGGCGTCTACAATGTTCAGCTTTGAGCTGAAGTATACTTTGAAACTAAAAAAGAAAAAAAAATTCAACAAATATTAAATACATCCAACAATGTTCTCAGAAACAAAAAATGCAGATCACAAGCTGTACATTTGGGTTAGCTGTTGATAAAATGGACTGGATCTATTGAGTGACTCCGTCCGGGTATTCCTATGAATTTGCCCATCACAAGGCACACATTTCCGGTAGAGCTTCCTCTTCTCAGCTTCCTGCTCAACAGCTAAACACGCCGTGTTCTGCTGACACAGGAGCTTGGGAATAGTTGCATCACTATTGAAAACCTTCTGTTCCCAGACTCCTAGGAAAGCACTAAAGTGGTGTGCATGAGTCCTTACTGTGACTATGAGATTGTTGAGAATAAGAAAAGTCTAGCCAATGCTTTTCTGCTCACCTTTCTACATACACGCGCAGGAGAACATCAGCAAGAAAGAAGAAGGAGATGGTGAGCGACACAGCTTCCAAAGCATCTCCGACCTCTCTGCTCTTCTTTGGCAGCGAGAAGTCGACGATCACGAGCACAATGTCCACAATAATCAGCACCACCCCGAATATACTGAAGAAAACATAACCAGGGAAACTTGATCACGGTCTCAAACACATAAATGCAAGAAATTTAATACAGTCTCCCCCAAAACGAACTCACCGAAATCCAAAGGACATAACAAATGGTGTGATTTTTCTCCGAATATTGCTGTAAGATGAGGGAAAAGAAGCGTCAGCATTTCCATCAAATGGGATTCTGTGCAAATCTGCATTCCAGGACGCCGCATACACACTTACTGGTACATTGTGTCTGGCAACAAATTATCTTCCTTTCCATCATCAATATCCACTTTTGCCTCTTCCATCTTTGTAATGTTTCTGCCATAAGAAGAAAATAAACAAATAAACAAACTGAACCAATTTCAGACCAACAGGTATAATTTAATCACTCAATAGTCAGTTCAATATATCAAAATCTTTAAGATTCATGCTAGGGATGAATCAATAGGCTAATCATAGATATCCATTTACTAATATTTACTGTTGTTTTATACATATTTCCCCAACCTTTTGGACACCATGAAAATAAAGGAGAATCACAACGCTGACATTGCTTCAGTTTTAGATAAACACCCCACAGTCCTGAGCTGCATCGCAATCACAAGCCCAAACTATTTCATTATGGGCAATCCCTTCCCAGAACACATACACAAAAGGCGACAAGATGGACATAAACGTTGGTTATTAATATCGGCCCGCTTTTACTTAAACTAATAGCAGTGTTAAAAAAAAATTAATTGACCAACCGGTGTCAATGCTGATATATTGTGCATTCCCATTCATTAAATGCTAATTTATTTCATGTTGGACAGGAAAAGAGATATAATGCTCTAGTTTTTCACAAAATGCTGTTTGAGTGGAAGGAACAACTTTGTTCAAGGTGCAAAAGCAACAGTAGTAACTGTGTTAGTGCTACCCTACAGGGAGTTGGATAGGAATGTTGTCCAGTGGTCCGAAATCCTCTTTTTAGATAAAAAAAAAAAAGGCAAAGTGCCTGCGTCTAAAGGAAGGCTAGTTGAGATCAAGAGTGAGGTTTCCACAGTCAGTGATGATATGGTCCACTGGTTTTTTTTTCTCAAGTCCAAAGTCTGTGCAGCCGTAAAAATGCAGAACCCCTCATTCATCAGCTCACAAATTTTATGAATATGCTGATTTCATTTGACACAGCCACCCAAGTGCTCCCCTTTTTTAACTCTAATGAATACACCTGTCAGTTTAAAACAACAAATTACGCACTTGCTTTTCTCCTCTAACCCCACCAACAAAAAAATCAGACATAACCTCGTTTCTCTCACCCGTTTACTTCTGAATCTGGTCCGGGGTCGAAGTAGACAGACATGATGCGTTCCTTTTGGTTTCTGGCCTTCCCCCCCGACCGAGGAGTTCAACTGCTGCTGGGGTTTATTTGGACAGAAGACACGGTGCCAAAGAGATTTACCAGCGCCGCCGCACAACGTCCCGCGGTGCCTGCAAAGCGGTGACACACAAAACAAAAACTCTTTCCTGCCTTAAAGCACGAACTCTTACGCGTCGCCCAATGCTACTAATTAAGACGGTCAGACTTATTCCTTGAAACTTTTTGGATGCGAACCGTTTAAGTCAAAACGCACTCAGGGAATTGCGCATTTAAAGCGCAACAGCCACCATCAGTTTACCTTTGGGCGTCAACACGTTCACAACTAATTAACCCGTAAAGAGCTGCAGTCGCTCTGCCTGCTTACCGTTAGGAGGGTCATCCGAGAAATTATACGACAGCTCGTCTTGTGACTTCTTGTGTGAGCATAAAGAAGGACGGTTCAAAGATTAACCGTGCCGTTTGTTTTTCCCTTTTTTCTTTTTTTTCCTCCTCTATCATCCACTATCCCTCATCATTTTTTTGCAAGCGTTGTAGTTTCGGACTTCCTGGACTTCACTGGAAAGGAAGGGAGAAAAAAAAAAAAAAAAAAAGCTCAGCCCCTTTTTCTCTTGTTACTCATCTTTCCTCCTCTGCTCGCTTTCTCGTTAAAGTCTGACTAAACCTGACCATAAACCGTGCCCTGCAAAGTTATTTTGCACCACCTAAAACTTGAACACATGGGTTAACAAACCAAGCCGCAGCCCGATCGCTTCTTCCTCTCGCCCATCTGGTTCCAATTAAATGCATTCACCCCAAACGTCCTAGTCTTTTTTTTTTTTTTTTTGTGTGTGTGTGTGTTTTATTGTTCTTTGTTTTGTGTTTTTTTGCTCAAAAATTCGGCTGTTCTTCGAGTTCTTCTTCATCTAAATGCAACATACCCCATTTAAGTAGAAAATATATAAATAAATAAAAGCTCAGATTAAACGTGAATACCCATGGTTTAACTTTTTTTTCACATGTACTGTGGGCTCACTTATATAGAGGACCAACTCTGACATAATTAAAAATAAATATATAAATAAATGCTCAATAAATTGATAAGCATAAAGAAATACATATATGTAAGCAGTAATTAAATAACACAATGAGACATAAATATCTAATTTAATTTGCTTATTTATTTATTCCTCTTTTTAATAATCCCCTTATTGATGTATTTTTATTATAATTCTCAACTTTATTGATCAATTACTTCATTTTTAAATCCATTTTTTCCTTTGCATGTTTTAATATTTTTTTGTTTGTTTTATTATCCCTTCCTATATTTTACCCCATTTATCACTTTAATCCTTTAATTTTCAGTTATGCTGCATCCTTTCATATAGACACACATTTTTTCTTAATCTTTTATGAAAAGTTACAGCGTTCGTGTCCATGTAGACAAGGCTTAATCTCTGTATAATTACAGCTGTTCTGTGAAGGCCTCACAGATTTGCTAGAATGTTAGCGGACAATCGACACCATGAATGTCATTGAACACAGCAGACAAGTTGGGGATAGTGTTGTGGAGAAATTTAGAGCAGGGTTTGGTTGCGGTTTTATTAAACCTCTTGCAGAGGGCAGTTTACGCCATGATCCGGAAATGAAAAGAGTATGGCACAATCACAAGCCTGCAAAGATATTGGCGTCCAATTACGCTATCAGGCCAAGCAAGGAGAGCATTCATAAGGGGAAGCAGCCTAAAGGCCATGGTATCTCTGGAGGACCTGCAGAGAGCCACTGCCCAAGCACTAATCTGTTGATAAGACAACTGCAAGTTGCTCTGTACAGAGGAACCCAGAATCACTCCTTACCCTGGCAGATTTAGATTTAAAATATATTTCAACCATGAATTTTATTTCTGACATGAAATTATACTGGCATTTCCCCAAGATAATGTCAAAGGGGTATGACAGTTTTTGAGAAACATATATTTTGTTTTCAATCATACTTGGCATGTCCAATATCAATGGCATAGCATGTTGAAAATGTGTTATACATTTCTTGACAATCAATGGAAAAACCTTGTTTGGAACAGGGACCAAATCATTATTGTAATTACTGACCACTACCTTCATGTCTTTGCTAATATTTTGAAAATGCATCTTTTGCAATGATCTCCAAGTCTTTGGGATTGTGGGGCCTCCTTGCCCTCACTCTAATCTTTAGCTTCCTTAACAGAGTCTCAATCAGATTTAAGTTGGAGAGGTCTAGTTGGACCACTCTAAAATGTGATTACTTTCCATCAGAAGAGACATGTTGGCAAAGTTAAAAGATTACTTTACAGCTGAATCTGTGTGGTGTATGAGTAACTTTTAGGGGGAAACAGGAAACATTTGAAATAATGTGTTTTGGTCAGATAAGGCCAAACCTGAGCATTGCTTTGCACATAAAATGTCATTTCTGCCAGAATACTAACACTACATATCAAGAATCAGGAAGCTTTATTGTCAAAATGGGCTCAGTATTCACATAGTTACACATAACACACAGACAAAACTGTTTTTCTTAAACAGTTTATTGCACTTTCCAAGAACAACACTCCCTGAGGAGTGCATACAGATGCGTGCATACCTCAGCAGTTATGGGACTCCTTTCAAGTCAAAAAGTCAGACAGCAGACTACAATGCTGTGTGATAAGTTTAGTTATTGAAGTGTGCAACTTGCATGTTTTTTCTGAACGAACTGTCTCACATTTGTAAGTGAGAGACAGTATAAATGATTTTCATCAGATCAGAAACCTGTGTAACCTGTAGTGTTACATGTAACAGATTATGAACTGATTTGATTGTTTATTAATTTTCAGCAGGGGGTGATTGCCCTTACAGCTTTGTGAAAGAATCTATTTTTAAATCTGTTAGTTTTTTATTAACTGTTCCCTGATGGAAGTGGGACAAACAGTACGGCGTGCCGGTGCTGAGGATCAGTGGGACAGATATCACCCTGAACCCACCATACATGCATAACAAGGTGGTGTGCAGCCTGATGTGGGGAAACATTTCTTCAGCAGGGACAGGAGAGCTGATCAGAGTTGATGGGAAGAGCTATACATGGCAATCCTGAAGAGGATATGGTTGGGGGGCTGCAAAAGACTTGAGAATGGGAAAATTGTTCACCTTCAGCAGGGTGACCCTGAACATACACCCAGAATGATGGTGAAGTTGTTTAGAATGAAGCATTTAGATGTGTTAGAAGAGACCAGTCAAAATCCAGACCCAAATCCTATTAAGGACGTGTGGTAATACTTGAACATGAACACTCTCCATCCAATCTGACTTGGCTTGAGCTATTTTGCAAAATAGACTAGGCATACATTGGTAAAGACACACCCCAAATGACTTGCAGTGGTATTTGCAACATAATGTTGTTCCAGAAAACTATTGACTGATGAGGCTAAATATCCATATGTGCATGCCACACTTTTCAGATGTAGCATTTTCCTTCTATCTGCTGCAAAACCTTACAAAATGCTTAGTGAAATAATCTAAACAACAAACTCAATTGTGTTCCTCTTCCACTTATCCTGGGCAAAACCCAGGATATTTGCTAAAGATGTTTTAAGCATATTATATATATATATATATATATATGTGCACGATAGAGATATTCACAAGACATTTAATGTCTTGCCATTACAGAAGCACCGGCAGCACAAACTCACTCAGTGTGAATAAATGAAGTACAACAACACGACCAGAGTGGGCCAAATGAGCCGCATGCAGTTTTTGATTTTCCTTGTGAAAATTGGATTAAAAACCTCTTTTGGTGTGTGGATATTGGTCATGAAAACTCATCATACTATTTATGAATAAAATGGGTGAAAGTAAACCTCAAATCTTGTCTTATTCCTGTCTATTGAGGAACACTTGTCAGTGAGCAAATCAAATGTTAATTTGTCTTAAGTGTGCAGCATTTTAACCAACTAACACTATTATAAAGGGGCATTTGCTAAAACTTGAATTGTCTTAATAGAGGACATCACTTCACAAAATGTTGAAATCATGATTCTCTTTTAAATTGCTGCTCTACTGGAACAGTATGTGAGGAATGAAGTCTTCTCAGTACTTTAAGTCCAATAGGACACGGTCTGTTCTCAGATCTGTAATTTATGACCACCGCCATCTTTGACTTGCAAAAAAAAAAAAAAAAAAAAAAAAATAGTATCAGGATTGCTCAGGTCTGAATCACCTAATGTGGACCATGCAGAACTAACCCCGCCTACAAATCATTCGGACACGTTTTAGAGGTGAAAGAAGACAAAGCATGGAGAAAACAGAAAGGAAGCGCTGTGAAATGAAGGTAGGGCTGAAGCAGTTTGGTTTCATGGAGTGTTTAGTAATTATTGAAACTTTTCAATGATGTGTAATTTTTATTTTTGATTTCAGACAAATATTGCTGGAAGTGTATTGCTTCTGAATGCAATGGCAGTGTTGCTGCTGCATCTGATCCAGCCAACCATAGCAGCTCCCGGGCAGCTGTTTGTGAGTACTTTGCATGGCTTCAGAGGTTATACCTGTCTTGTTTTTGAACCAACAGCAGACCCCCTTAATACAAAGGTCTAACCCCAAACCACAATGTCTACATAAAAAAAAAAAAAAACATTTCCAAATTCTAACTCTAAAATTTCTCATTTGAGGACACTGATCCATGTGAACCGGACACTGCAGCTCTCAAGAGCAATATAAGGAAACTGGAGAATAAACTGCTGCTTACGACTTGGCTGGTTGAGCATCTGCAGAGACACAGATACTTCCGACCATTCCAGCTTCCTCTATCCGACAGTAAACCTACAACTGACCTAACCTCAAACATAAACCACAACAACAGTGTAGACAAGACAACGATTGCACCACTTCCACCGGCTGGAAGTTTGATTGTCTATGATAAAGGTGAGTAAACACTTAAAAAAATGATATTTTACTATAGCATATAAAATAATTTTGAGATAGATTAGATTTTTACAAGATTAGCATTTAATCCTTCTTTTAATTTAGCATATGTTCTTTTAGGAAGGATCAGTTTTGTAGATAATAGAAAAAATCTATCATTATTGAAATAATTACCATTATTATATGGTTATTATCACTCTACTGGGATCATATAACCAGCATGCTTAAAAAAGACGATTTACCAACAAATCACAAATAATAATATCAGTTGGATTTTCAAACACTAACTAACTAACAAACATGTATTTAATTTATAATTTTCTTTATGTTACCCTTGGTTTTTATTCACCTGCACCTATTCTTTCCTTGAATGTAACATACAAAATAATATGTTTTTATTGCATTTATGTCATTTGTTTTGTCCTGAATAACTGTAATATAATTATTTTACCATGATTTACAACTTTAAGATCTTTCCTATGTTATTTTGCTAGACTGCTCTGAACTGTTTGATAGACTGAGATCACCAAGCGGCTTTTACCGCATCAGACCCAAAGTGCAGCAGGAGCCTTTTTTAGTCTACTGCGATATGGAGGATGGAGGAGGGTGGACGGTGTTTCAGAGGCGTCGGCATGGAAAAGTTGACTTTAACAGGTATTGTTCCTCACCAGATAGATAGCTAACATTCTTGATTTTGCAAAGAAAAAAAGTCCATCCAGCACATCTGTCTGAGGTGTAATATCTATTCAATCCTTTCTTTTAGAGACTGGGTGGACTACAGAGATGGTTTCGGAGACTTCAAACTGTGGAATGATGAGTTTTGGTTGGGGAACGAGCGCATGTACACTCTACTGTCAGGTCAGAAACAAAAACAATCATCATATATATATATATATATATATATATATATATATATATATATATATATATATATATATATACACAGTGACTCAAAGGTATACATGCCCTGTTAAAATATCAGGTTTTGTGACATAGCAAAAATGAAACCATGAAGAAAAACATATTTTATACGACAGATATCCAATACAATTCGAAAAACAAATGGAAAAACTATGTGTAGAACAATTGTGCAAAAAAGAAAAATGCACAAGTGTTCACAATGTTAAATTTGATTAAAACACCTTTTCCACAAAAGACATTTGTTCTTTTTTTTGCATGTCACCTCTCATCTATTATATTTACACATTAACTATGTCCCCACTCAAACTTTGAAATGTTCTCCAAATAACTCAGATCATAAGAACATTTTTCTACAGGTCATTGCACATATTTCCTGGTAGATTCCAGACCCCTGTTCTATCTGAATATAAGTAAACCCCACAGGATGATGCTGCCACCACTACTTTTCATTGTGGGTATAAGTACATTTTTGAATTTTAGTCCAAAAGCTTCATCGGACCAAAACGCAGTCTCCGATGGGATTTTAGAATATGTAAGCCAGGCTGGGATGTTTTCTTTTGAAGAAAAGGCTTCTGTCTTCCTCCCTAATCTTTAGTCATTACAAACAAAGAATGCGGGCGATTGCTGTCAAATGTGAAACACAACCAGCTCACAACACATTCCTGTCTTTTTGCGACCTCCCTAACCAGTTTCTGCCTCATTCTTTCATCTTTTTTTTGTAATGTCACTCTTCTCACATATTTTCTCCACTTGCTGATGTCTGATTTGACTTTGCCATAGTCTGGTTACAATGCTTGAATGATAACTTGATAGAGTGAGATTGTTTTTTAACTCAAATCAGGGCGTTGGCTAAAGGATGCAAAAAAGCAAATGTTAGCAAGGTTCTACTAAGGAAGCTGAACTTAATTTCTATTTAATCTCACTCACTGTAACTGATGGCAGATGAGAAGTTGATTAGACTGATGGCTGATATTGGATATTGCATAAAGCAAAGTATTGGTTTCATCCCACATTGCCTAAAATGATGTCCAACAAATAAATTATTTGTCCTTGTGCTGTCAAACAGATGCTAAATTAAATAGAAACTTAGTTCAAATCAAATACAGAATATAGAATGCGTGGAGATCGGAGTATTTAGTATGCAAAGTAGCTTAATTAGGCTTAATCTTGACCACTAGAGGTCAGTGTTTTCAGTATGATGTTGTTCAACAGTCATTAGGGGTATACATAAGCAATTGTGACGGTAGTCAGCTAAAGGATCAGGGTGCACATGCACACACTCAGGTTTTTCCAGTTGTGTCATTTTTCTCCCCCCCCCCCCAACATATTTCCCGAATTTTCCCATTTTGGGATAGTAAAGGAACTTCTTATTTGTTTGTGTTCAGTTTAATCACATACAATATTTGCACATTAAAGATTGGAGAAATTTTTCAAAGTTCCTCATGTCATTTTTTTTTTTAAATAACACAAACCTGGTGGTTTTGCAGGGCTGTGTACACTTTTCAGATCCACAGTACTTGTATTTATGCCCGCTGTTGTACAAAAAACAAAACAAAAAAAACAAAAAAAACGCTTCTTTCTCCTCCTCTACCCCTGCAGGTAAAAACCTGGTGAAGATTGATCTCATGGACTGGGATGGAAAGAAAAGTTATGCATATTATGAAAACTTCAGGATCACAGATGAAGCTGTAATTGAAAAAAAAAAAAACATTTTATGAATCTATATTTTTTTATTGTAAGAAGCACCGTAATCCTGTCAACAGAAAGCCGTTTTGCCAATTTTCCCTCCAGGATAAGTATCGTCTCCAGTATGGACAGTACAGTGGGAAAGCTGGTGATGCTCTGACTGGTGGCGGGGGGATGGTGGAGCAGTGGTCTGGCTGCCTCAGTGGCATGCAGTTCAGCACTCGAGATCAGGTCAGCCATTTTCTTTAGGTCTTAAGTTGCTACCAATGGTATTTTTGACTCTACGCACATTGTGCTAATGATGATTTGACGTTCGTTGTTTTCAGGATAATGACCGCTTCTTTCAGGGAAGCTGTGCCAAGGAGAATCAGGCTGGTTGGTGGTTTAACAGGTAAATATATAAATTTCTCCGCTGTTTGTTTTTCAAAATGTATATTCCCTCCCCTGTACCTTTAGGAGCGTAAACTACCTTCTGTCTGCAGGTGCCATGCAGCCAACCTAAATGGCAAGTTCTATCGAAAGGGGAAGTACAAGGCTGAGTATGACAATGGTGTGGTGTGGGGGACTTGGAAAGGCCTTTGGTATTCTCTCAGACACACCGCCATGAAGGTGCGCCCTCAGTTCTTTTTGGACGTTGCTGGAAGCGGAGCGGGGGACATTTAAAAAGTCATCTGTCTAAGAGGAAAGGAAAACTAGATGTTTTGAATCTTCATATTTGAATCTCTCCCTCTGCTTCACCTCTTGAAATTGTTAACTAATATCAACAGAAGGGCATGTTATACACTTCCCCCCCCCCCCCCCCCCAGTAAACGTCTGCATAACTGAGAATGTATAATACCTGATATTAAAGCAAACAGTATTTTAGCTGCATTGCTTCACTTGTGTTCCTATTTAAAGTGCTTTGCAAAAGTATTCGCACGCCTTAACGTTTTGCTTTCACATTTTGCCATGTCGCGAACACATACCTCGTTTATTTCAATATGATTTTATGTCATAAAAATACATTAATCTCCAAATGTTCAAACATCTTACTCTTCAATTCTTATTCACAAAATGGGAAGAGTATGGCACACCTACCAAGACACTCCTGTCCACCTTAACTGACAAGCAGAACATCAATCAGAGAACTGGCCAAGACATCCATTGTAACTCTGGAAGAGCTGTAGAAGTCCAGAGCTCAGGTGTGACAGACTGTTAGCAGGACGACAATTAGCCTTCCAGTTCACAAATATGGGCTTTTTGAGAGTGTGGCAAGTACGAACATTTTATTGAAGAAAATGGATTAAAAAAAAAAGTCAAGTTTGCAGTTTGCCCCGAGCCATGTTGGGGACACAGCAAACACGTGGAAGAAGGTGTTCTGGCCAGAGCCTTCATGTAAAATCTTTTTTTTTTTTGTGACATAAAGACTTACACTGCAGATACCCTTGAAATCACCATCTCCATGGTGAAACACGGTGATGGAAGCATCATGGCGTGAGAATGGTTTTCTTTAGCAGGGACAGCTGAGCTACTCAAGAGTTGACGGGAAGATGGATGGAGCTAAATACAAGGAAATACTGGGAGGAAACCTGTCAGGGGCAGCAAAAGACTTGAGTCTGGGGTAGAGATTCATCTTCCAGCAGGAAAATGACAGAAATATACCCTGGAAGACTTGCTGCTTTGATTGCAGCAAAGGATGGTGCTGCAAAGTATTCAGGTCAGAGTTTTATTATATAAAAAAAATGTTTTAACAACCAAACCAGAATACCGTGAAATTCTCAAACACAATTCCAGTAAATATTAAAGATGTAATTTGTGCTCATTTGAACTGCTCCAATCTACACAAATTCTAAAGGTCCCTGAACAGCAGAAAATCCCATCAGTTTCACTGTGATAAACACTGAAACTTCACAGCATGAATCAAACTGTACATATACAGTTTACATAAACCCTTATCTGATGCATTTTGCATTCTGTCACTGATCTGCCTTGTGTTTCACCGTGTAGAAAGGTAAAAAAAAAAAAAAAAAGCTCATCAACCCTTGGAAAGATTAAATCTAATCAACTAAAAATGTTAAAGGGTTAGTTGTTCCGTATGTTTCCACCATATTAGGATATGTTAACACGGTAGTTTAACAATAACTCATCTCCTACTCCTTCTGTGCAAAAACTGGGGACAGATCCAAGTCCAGCATCCTCTGTTCCGCCTCACTCAGCCTGTAGGGGGAGCCACAACCGCTGCCCTGGTCTCCAGACATTGGCAGAGAGTGGCACCAGTCTTTCCTGCGATCAGACGATGAGACGTTAAAGCTGGAGCTTCGCTGGCGTCCTTTGGCTCCAGAGAAGGACTGAGCCTCTTTCAGTTTGCGGGCCAGGATGTTCCTCTGGATGGGTGATGGGCCCCGCCGGTTCCAGTTCTGCTCAGCCCGCTCAGCTCGGTCCACACCCAGCCGGTTCCCCTCATGAGAACTGGGAACTGTAAGGGACGGACCGCCGATCCCTGAGACCAACTCTTCACCGCTCCCTCCAGGGTTGGCAAGCCTCTTTCTTTCCCCAGTGCCACTGAAGTCTTTAGCATTTTTCTCGGATATTAAAAGATTGTTTGTGTTTGTTCCCGTGTGTTTGACGTGATTGTTACGCGAAGGAGCTGCTGTCTCCATCCAAGCCTTCCTCTGGTCATTACTCTTGGATCTGGTTGTACTCCAGTCTGAGACTCTGTGCTCTGGGATGGGGTAAGAAGGGTGAGGCTGTCTCTCCCGTCTCCCTTTGGTCCAAGAACTTCCTTCTGGAAGCGTCCGAGACCCTACCTGAGAAGGACAATGTGGAATGATATCTTAATTAATCTCGCAGCAATGCATTTCAGAACATGTTATATGGATAAAAAAAAACTAAATCAAGTAATAAAGGGTAGATGACCTGGGTCATGCTCCTTTCTCTAAACTGCATGGACGGAGCTGAAGAAGTCGAAAGGAGTTTTGTGTCACTAAAGCTGGAGGTCCGCCTGAAGTTCGGATTCTCGCGGTAGCTATTTCCCAGTGCCGTATCTCCTCCTCCCCTCCTAAGACCCGACATCTTACTCCTCTCTACCATCTCCACCCAGTCGGCTGTGCGGTCGCGCCATTTCGAGCTCCTCCCAGACGCGGGAGGACCCAACACCAGCTCCACTCTTGGACTCAGTCTGTCTGACGTGACCCCCGAAGTCGATCGGGAGAGATGGCTGTGGTTGACATTGTCCTGCGTACCCACGGGAGGGGCAGGACAAGCGAATCCAGCAGGCGAAGGAACTGGGGAGGTGTCGGGCGAGGCGCGCGTCTCTAGCGCAGTGTCGTGGACGGGGCTGGAGGAGACGTGGTACAGCTGCGTGGCCTCTTTCAACCCCTGCTTCTTCATCTCTTTTAGCTGCTGCTGAGCCAAGCGGTAGCTACAGAGAACATAGTGTCTTGTTATCTAAAACTGCTGCGACGAGGTTAAACAGATACTGATACTGAGAAGGAAAATATGTGAACATACCCAAATATCGGCGGTAACACTTTCTGACCTGTGGGAGACAGCCTATCTGGATCCTGCGACAGCGGTATCACCAGCGCCTGTGGCGAGAGAGGCTGAGCTCCAAGCGAGGGTGCGTCTGTTTGGGAAACGACTGCAGCCGACGGGCAATGACCGTCGGACAGGCTGGGCCTCTGGAGGCTGTGGCCACAGATGGAGGCCTCGTCGGAAAGCTTGCGCCCCCCAGGGGAGTGGATGGAGCCTCTGTGGACCGAGCTGCACTGAGGAGTCTGGCAAAGCTTTCTCCACACGGTCACCACGACAGTTGCCATGATGACTGCCAAGCAGAAGGAGATGCCCAGCACCACAATCATGTTTCCGCCGAGCGGGGATGCTCCCCCGGGTACAGAGGACAGGGATGGAGATGGAGAGGGTAACACTGAGGAGTAAAAATTAACAAAGAATATTTAAATTAGGTAAAAAAAAAACTTCACTTAAAGTTGGCATCGAAGTGGGAGAGAAGTTTGCATTGTGGTCAGCTTTAAATTCAGGTCTGATGACTCTAGACTCAAGAACTTTGGTGATTAAAGTTGGGGTCAAAACACAAAACTATTTGGAAAAAAAACATTTTTATCTTATAAATGTTACAGTAGTATAAAAACTAGATTAAAAACAGATGTTCTTCAATAAGAAACCATTTTATACCCATTTACCCATTCCCATTCATATCAGTTGATTGTTCTTTATTGCAAAGTACTTTCAAAAATTATTTAGATAATGATACAAATATGCAAACCCCATATGTAGAGATAATTTAACTAAGTGTTATTTTCTCACCTACTAGTAATGGACATAAACTCAACCAATAGTTTTCTATTTTTACTTTGTGGGCCAGAAGGTTAAAGCGTTGGAACCGCGGTTTTAGGAAATACATAATTATGTAAAAAACTTAATTTGAGAGAACTTACTGTTACAGTCCTCCAGGGAGCAGAGAGACTGTTCCTTCATCATACCCGTGCACTTCATGTCTCGCTCACCCGAGGGCAGCAAACACTCACGCACTCTTTCCCTCAATCCATCTCCGCAAGTCACGCTGCAAAGACTCCATGGCTTCCAGGGCCCCCAAGATTCTGCCATTCAAATTTGAACATACAGAGATTAGCACACCCAAAATTTTACTTCTGTTTTGCTACATATTGCTTTTCCCACGATGACGTTTAAACATATCCAGAAGGACTATGGTGGAATGGAGCGTCAGGAGGGTGTTACAATACCTGATTTTGTGTGTTGTATTCCCAAAGTGTTTTCGATGCATCATTTAAACTGAGCTGTTCAGGAATGAATTACTAAAGTTTGATTTTACTACTTTTCTTTATATTTATGTTACATTACAGTATTTAGAACTGAGATGAAAGTGAGTTAAACTTTCACCACTCCATGAGCCAATTTTTGCAACCAATTAGTTATGTCATTTGAGAAAGAAGGCACAATTTTTGATTCTCTCCCTGTGAAATTTTGTCACGTTACGAATACAAACCTTAATGTATTTTGTTTGGATTTTATGCGTTCAACAAACAGAAATCAATCCAATATTTTGCAAAGCAATCTTCCCTCCTATTCCGACCACAAGTCGTTTTGGTGTAGCTCTGCAGCTCTGACCATCCTGAGACTGAAGGTTTTGCTCATTGTTCTTTGCAAAACACCTAATGTTCACTCAAATTAAACGGAGAACATTTGTTTTTTAGCTCTTGTCACAGATTCTCAATCAAATTCAGTTCTGGGATTTGACAAGGTCACTCTATCGGACAACGTTATGCTTTGATCAATTCCATTTTACTGTAAGTCTGATGTGTGCCTGCTGGGAGTTTATGTCAACATCTAACATGACTTCTTCCAGAATTATCCTAGATTTAGTGCCATTTGTCTTCCTATCAACTCTGACCAGTTTCCCAGTTTGTGCTGGAGAAAAACCTCCCAACAGCACAATGCAGCCACCACCGTGTTTCTCCGTGGAGATAGTGTGTTTAGTGTAAAGTACAGTGCTGGCTCTCTGCTGTTGTTTTGCATCTAGGCCCTCGTCTAACCAGATAACTTCTCCCACATGTCTGCTTTGTCCCCTTCCTTGGTTTTGGGAAACAACAAACAGAATTTCTCGTTGCTTTCATTCAAATATAGCTTTCTTCTTACCACTCCACGAGCAACGACAGCTACGTCCCACCTGAGCTGTAGATGTCTGCAGCTACTTGTGGGTTACCACTGAGCTTCTTGGCTGCTTCTCTGCTTTACGCTCTTCTTATCCCGCCTGTCGGTGTAGCTGGGCGGCCAGTTATTCACAGGTTTGAAGCAAAGCGAGGAGCCGCCACACTTCAGCACAATCTGACCAACGTGCTTGAAAGGCACCAGTAGATGTGTGTCTTTTACTGTGCCGTGCTGCAGCGCTGCCGATGTGTGTAACCCCTTGCTGTAATGCCACACTATTTCCATTTTTGGACGATGCATTGAAAACAGTGGTTTGAGAGATATTCAAAGCTTGTCATATAACCTAACGCTGCTTTATGCCTCCCCACATCTTTGTACACAACCTATCCTCTGTGTTCATTGGTCTTCCTGCTGTTTGTTATCTAGTTTTCTCTACAAACCTCTAAAGCTATAACAGAACAGCTGCATTTGAACTGGGGTTAAATTAAAAGCAGGTGGATTGATTAGGCCGTGATCTGATTTGGTGACTGGTGAAGGCAACTAGTCATCCTAGCTCTTATTTAGAGTAAAGCTCGCTGAATGCAAACACATCCCACACCTTTTCAGATTTGTGTTTGTAAAATTAAAAAAACTAAAACAAAACCCATAAAAAACATGGATCTCTCTTTTCACTTGAGTTGGTCAACCACATACATCCCAATAAAATAGATTAGTGTTTGTAGTTTGAATTATTTTGCGAAGCAGAGTATGGTTGATGGACGTTGCACTTGCAATTGTTGCAATCAATCCAATTTCAGAACATTCATTTCACTATGCATGCATTCCCTCTTGAATATTCAGAACGATACAAAGTTTTGGCCTGGCAGCTTAGTTCTACGTGCTGCACTAGTTATACTGGGATAAATGAAACACAATTTCCCCTTTCATCCACACAGCTGAGGCGAAGAAAGAAATTCTGTTATTTACGTTTCACACAGCGGCAAAAACGTGCCTTCATCAACCAATAAAATCTCACCTTTGCTTCTGTAAACCACCAGACACGTCTGTACTGGACTAGGGAATTGACTGAAGTTGAAAACGAAGCGGAAGCAGTACTTGTTTCTTCCCGGGTGAAAAACGGAGCAGTTGAATTCAGTCTCATTTTCCCCCGGTGTGAGCCAATTAAACGCCAGCGGAGAAGGAGAAGGTTCTTCAGGTCCAGACCCCGTCGCACTGGGGGTAAAATCTGCCCCCTTTCCAACTGCTGCATTATACAGTAGTATTTTCCCATTGACGTGAGTACATGGAGGGGTTATCATCTTGACAGTCACTGTGCCCACGCACCCACGCTTATACGCGTTGACGTTTTCCACTAGTAGTTTATATGGGAATATATGGGACAGATAGAGAGGTCCAGAGCTCTTCACCTCTTGTACTGTGTAAGGGGATCGTAGAACCACGTTTATGAAGTCTCTCTCGGTGAATGGAAAAGCACAGGGCAGCGCGACGCTCTGCGAACGAAGAGGCCGGATGGGTTTCCGTATCTGGGCACGGACTTTCTCAATGGTGTTTCGTCCTATTTGGTTGTACTCGATGTAATTCACTTCTAAGAAGAGGGCAGAGTCTGTGCCGCTGGAGCAAGCCTTAAAGTGTTCATTAGTGGACAACCCAACCTGGGAAGAACCGACAAAACAGAGGTATGCACGTCACTTTTTTTTGTTTGTTTTCTGATTGTGCCGCAGCAAACAGGCAAATAAAAGCTTGATAAATTAAAGATGTTGTCTTGCCTGAAAATATTCCGAATGGTTTGCTGCTCTCTCCATAGAAATGTGAAAAGTGGGCCACTGCACCAGCAGCTCAGAGCTCCACCAGGAGGCCGAGCTGTGCGTGCTGCGGACGTGCGTTCCGTTAGCGTGAGGAGAAACAGCGGTGATGCTTGTCTGCCTCAGCAGGAACCGGAAAGTTCCTGCATACGGGAAGCAGGAACAATTGAACTCCTCCCTACCGACCAGTTGGTAGCTGGGCAGGGTCCTGGACAGCAGAGAGGTATTGGTTTCCATGTTCACCAGAGAGAGGCTCACGTTGCTGCTGGTGTTGTTGTCAGACTTTGCGCTGAAGTCCACAAATACACTCCCATTGCTAAGGGCAAAATGGAAAGAGGGCCATATGCTGAGCCCTGCAAAAGCTGACAGAAAGAGAGAATAAAAACAAAGCAAAAAAATGTTTAGAATAGTTCGACCACCTCCGCATTGTTGGAAAAAGCAGCACTTAGTGATGCATTTGAACCATTTATTTTCCAAGATGGAATGATTCCACAAGATGCAACGTCAGTCATTTTCACAATCAACAATTTGTTGCACTAGTTTAGATTTATTATGGATCCAAAAAAGGTTAAAAAATAAAACAACTGGACTTCTACTCCGAAGCTGAAGACGTTTGGCTTCCAATTCAGGAAGCTTTGAGAAAGCTTCCCGGATAGGAAGTCGTTTTATTCTTTAACCTTTTTTGGATTGATCATGACCTGGATGACTGAGAATCTTCACCAACATATTTATTATGGATCTTCTTTAATCCACAAAAGACCTCCTCTAGTATTTGTAATTTTCCCTCAACACTCTACAGAAAAAGCACACATTATTTGTAGTCATTGACAAAGTCCTGGCAGAATTCTGCATCACTACTTGGCCACTCTTTTCATCATAATTGAAGGGAGTTCATTTAAATTGCCACAGGACATCCCTTTCCACATGTCTTAAATGTGTTGAGGCTTGCTTTACATTTTCTAAAAACCAGTAGTAAGGTGTGCTTTGACAACCGCCGTCTTGTTGAAGCACCCAGTTGTGTGCAAGTTTCCAACTGCCCACCTCAGAGTGAAAGAAAATTACTACTTATCCCTGACCCAATGGACTGAACAATGTTGCACAGTTTGATGTAGTTTAATGTTTTAAAGCCAACAGCTCTTCTTCTAAGATTTGGTCTTGAACTCTGAATGAATGAAGTGAGAAACACTCTCATCAAATGTGCATTGCGTAAAATAAACTACTAGGGCTGGACTATAATTCAATAATAATGTATATCGATCGATAGACGTATATCGATGATAGAAAAAAAGAGGTCAATGAAAATAGTTTTCCTTTCTTTTGCATTATAGCCTATCATGTAGGGTAATATTACAGTCATTACATCCTCCCAACCAATCACAAACGCCGACCCATGAAAGCGCCGCCACTAAGCTCCGCCCCCTACAAAGAGTTCAAAGAGCTCATGTTCTTTTTTCCTTTTTTTAAAGGTTGCAGCTTTTAAAAAAGATTGAGTTTGAATTCAGTGTTTGTGTGTTCTGTGTCTAAAAATAGGTCGCTAAGCAACAGCATAAAATGCTCAGGGCTGCACTTAAAATATGTTTAAATTTCTTGATGATTATCGATATCGATCAATACGATTTCTCTTTTATCAATATGCTTTATTTCTATATTGTCCAGACCTATAAACTACTGTGAACAACTGTTTCAAGTGCAGATTAACATGAGAGGATACAGAAATAAATTTGGATTTTGCCAAATCATAATTCTACTTTCTTAAACCTAGACTTCCACAAAGAATTGCAAATAATGCTGCAATCAATCCGAGCAAGCAGAAGTTAGTTCTGGTACAAAAAAAAAAACAATCTGTGATGTTCACAAGCCTTTGGTGTATGTCTAACTTTATAAGTTTGACATTGTATTCGATTTTTATGATACAATGATGATGTACTACATTTTCAAATATTTGGCTGATTAAGATCTGGTCAACACATATAAGTTCCTAGTATGTAAACACATTCTCAGGCTCGCTGCATTTTAACAAAACAATGATGGGGTGGGCAGAAGCTTCCCCTATATTGTGATGCATCCGTTTACCATCACAAAGTTTGTTGCTGAGCATAACTTGCTTTCTCAATGGTAGTACTTACAAACATGAAAGCTGTACTAAGGTATTTAAAAGCCAAAAAGCATCCTTTCCATTTAAAATAAAAGCCTTGCGTTTTCAAACAGAGACTATAATCAAGACGATATTCCTTGCGACACTCACCATATCCTATGAGCACGAGAAGGAAGGGCAGCAACGAGACAGCCTGTGGCATTCCGATGTCCGTGTCCTTTCTTCCTTCTGCATCACATGAGCATCTCACCTCACCATTGTTCACATCTATAAATCACAGGTCAAAAATTAAGTCAGATTGAGAAGCATGATCATTCACAAAGGCTGCCGTCTCAAACAGACAAAGACATAGAAAAGGTGTTTTCTTTCTACTGAGCTATGAAAAACAGGAAGCTCATAGTATGAAACAATAAAACCCTAGCTTTCTGGATTTTTAGGTTGATCCTCCTCTTCCTTTCATCCTCACAATGGGTACAAGGAGTTGTCGTTGCCACACAAGTTAAGTTCCTTGGGAGGGCTTTTTTTTCACGACAAAGGATAAAGAACTTTTTGTTGGTTTTCTGGGCTGTTTCAATAGAAGTCGTGCATCTTAGGGAAGGCTACTGTACAATAGAAAAATGGTTAAATCTCAAAATGAACTGATGACATTAAATACAGCATCGTTTCATACTGTTATGTTTTTCGATAATGAAAAAAAAAAAAATCAGTGGAAATGAGTGGGGCATATTGATCAGGTAGCACTATATAAAAAATACTACATCTGTAAAATCTGTTTTGTTGCTATCTTTGATGTCAAATACTCTCATCACCACCAACCATTAGGATTAAAAATATGTCCTCTGTATAAATCATGACATTTTCTATGGTTCGGATTAGTTCACGTTCCTTTACGCACTAGACGTGAACTTCTAATGTACAGCTGAAGTGACAGCTTTTTTCAGAAAAAAAACAAAAACGAAAAAAACAAATCAAGTAGCCTAATGCGTAAAAGATTCAAAACTGAGTATTATGTGCACTACAATCTTAGAAGATTTGGTACAAAATGGGCTAAGGTTTATTTTCTTATGGAAATCGGAGGTTATATGAATTAAAGAAAAATCTCGAGCCAATACGCATCAAACTCCCAGTACATGAGTCATTTCGCAGTTAAAACAAATAACATTCAACCCTAGCAATATCAATAAAGATAAGCAGTAAGCTAAACTTTACGTGTGAGCTACGGTAAGCTGAATATTAGGCAAGGTCTAAGTGCTCGAACTTGGGAAAGGTGTTGTAGCCTACTTACGTATCTTGTTTGCGCAATTTACATTATTCCGTCCAGTTTATGTCGTAAAGTACCGACCGCGGCAAAATAATGTTTCCCCTTCAGCCCGATTTTTGTTTTTACCGACAACCAGCGGTCCAGATCAAAAGGAACTCTGAAGCGCGAGAGAGCGTTTCAGTTTAAGAGCGCGTGCCCGTATCACTTGACAATTAAAAACAGTGCATTCACTGAATATTTGCTCAAATGTTATTTTCATTTATAATGTGCTCAAGCAATACCTGAAAAGTTATATTAATAAGGTATAGCCGAGGTGCATTGGATAAGACTACGGAAGTCCAAATGTGCCAGAATTCCATAACTATCAATAAACGAATTACTATATATGAGATAAATAAAATAAATAATTATATTCAAATGTCAGTTCATTAAATAATTATGAATAATTACATTTGGATATATCACAAAATGTTAACATGTTATATGGTTCATGTAATTGACTAATTTACTGGTTCCTATTTTACCATGCACCCTGAAATAATTGAAACTATGCTAGCTCATCAAATATACCCTAACATCTCACTGACCCAACACAGCAAGTCAAATTCAGTCCAATCATCTGTACTCATCACTATACTAGCGCTGCCTAGTGATTATCTTTATGAGCTAAAAGTTAGAATCAATAAATAAAAAACAATAATGTATGCTATATTTAAACAACTTTTAAACATAACAACTAATGTATTAGAAAAAAATCTAGATATTTCACTATTATTTGATTAAATTATTGGTAATTTTGGCCCTCCACAACATGCCAGCTACTAAAAAACGTATGATATACAGATTTGCTAAAAATGTAGGTAATTTCGGAAAGGATAAGTAAATAACCAAAATATACCCTGCCACTAAAATTCTGTTGCAAAGCTAAATACATGACTGTACCTCAGCGGAGCAGTCTGTGAAACTCTTGAAGTTTGCAGATGACACCATTGTCATTGCCTTGATCTAGTATGGTGATGAGTCTCCACACAGGCAAGTTGTGGATCAGCTGATTATTTGGTTTGGTCAGAATCACATGGAGCTTAATCCACTCAAGACAGTGGGGATGATTTACAAACTAAACTCTGCACAATGTCTCCCCTACCATTCTCATTGTTTACTCTGGACCATTGTTTACTCAGGATGTTTTCTGGTTACTGGGAATCCCCCTTTCCAGGGACCTATCTGATCTGACTTCCTGTAGCAACTTAAGAAGAACAACCTTCTACAGGAGCTGCTGCTCATCTTTTACATCCATCCCTGTGTGGTTTGCTCATTGAAAAAACATGACACATTCAGATGGTTTATATATTATTAAGTCTTCAAAGAGGACTGTTGGGGCTGACCTTCCCTCTATCCAGGACTTGTGCAGGTCCAAGATCAGAAAAAGGGCAGATCTGATCTGACCCCACACATTCTGGACACAAATTGTTCAGACTTTTACCTTCAGGGGTGCTACAGGGCACTATTTGGTAAAACCATCTGCTGGTGCCTATCTCCAGCAGTCATTGGGCAAGAGGCGGGCCGCACCCTGTTGGACAGGGCACCAGTCCATCACAGGGCAACACAGAGACAAACAGGACAAAGTGCTCTGCCTTAAATTCATAAGAGAAATTAAATGTTCTTCAGGTGGACTGTACTTGAAATGGCTTTGCATGAGAAACCATACTAGTGACTGAGGTGACAACCATGTAGTAAAATAAAACAAATTCCACAGGCAGTTCTAAACCATAGCACACTGTGGAATACGCTCTCTAACTATAGGAAGACAATGAGCAGAAGCATTCATACTCCATATATCCTTCTGGTCAATAACATGCAAAAAGGTTGATTCTATCAGTTCAATTTAATATTTAAAGCAATAAATATTTCTATGATAAATAAATATTGCTTCAGTTTTTTTTATGCGTACCCTAAAAGGAAAGTTATCATGAATTCAAGATCTCAAACATGTTGGAAGTTGATTTTTTTTTTTTATAAATAGAGACTGATTCTGCTTGTTGACCACTCTCATCAAAGTGCTAAACTTTCATTTCTTAGGGTTGTGAAAAAACATGAGCCTTGTTTTCTCATTTTCTACAGTGAGTTACATAAATTATAAGGTTTTCAGAATAAAGCCAACATTGAAAGTCATTAGAAGACCCTGGCAAAACTCACATGAAAGAAAAATGTTTCCAACCCTGAACAGCAGTATCACAAAATAAATAATGTCAACACTATCCAAATCATATTTACTTGTGGGATGAACATAAAACATATTTTAAACTGGATTTCTTTCAATTTAGGAGGATGTGGAACATATTCTGAAAATTCCTTTATTACCACCACCTACTGGCAGGTTTGGTTACCTTTCAATGTGTTGCTCTTCCTGAGTTTAATGTGTTCGGTTGGCTTTAATCAGTTGGATAAATCCTGTAGCCTGTGATTGCTCCACAGTTTTGTTCGTGAAGCACTAAAACTGCCTGAGATCAGACATTTAGTGTGAACTCTAGGTCGTTGCAAACTCAGACGTGTACCATAGTTTGTCCCCAGCTTTATATAGAAAAACGAATAAATGGAAAAGGCAAACCTCAGCTAGGGTAAGAACTATTGCTAAATCTACCCACCAAATAAAAGATCTCAATGACACAAAGACACTGAAGAATTTGTATTTGTCTTTTAAAACCATCAAAAATAACCAGCATACTGTACGTAAAGCTGTTTAAACTTACCAAACAAGTCCCTTCAAATCTGTTTTGTGTTAAATGCAATACAATGGTGAGCCATACTTTCCTAAAAATTCATATATACTCTATATCTATATATCTATATCTATTTTTTTTTTTTTTTTACAGAAAGTGAGTTGGCTCCTTGAGAAATTCAAAACTATATGACATTTAAATCTTGATGACCAAATTGAAAAGTCACACACCACAACATCCAAATAGAGAATAGATTTGAAAGTTCTTGCTATTTTGCCTTCCTCACATCTCAAGAGACAAAGGAACTCTGGAAACCACCCAGTATTGTAGATTCGTCTTATGCAGATTGACAAATAACATACAGTAAAATAATCACTGACATAATTTATCGCAAATTCATATTTGAGATTACTGAATAATTCTATCAGTCCACCTTGCATTGAAAAAGCAGAACAAGCAAAAGCTCCACATTTACACGACTTTGTATTGACCTACTTGCCTCAAGTCAGATTTCCTGAATGAATGGAGTCCAACTATCATCAATAAGTGACCCACATGGCGAGCTAATCTAATCAGCTTCGCCAACCTTCATTTTTCCTTCAGCGAGAGTGGGCAAAACACAGGAAGCTCCTCTAGGGATGAAACGGCTTACAGAGCAGCTCGGTTCACAGGGGGGACACGGAATGATTCGATAGAGTTTAGAAAGCTCCCCATGGATCAAAGCAAAGAATAAAGATGTGGCCATAGACTGGTGTCTCAGCGCTTATATTCTACAAACGCCTTAGTTTCTCTGTGGTAATATTTTCTAAGACATACGTTGCAAAGCAGTCGCTTCCACGGCTGGTTAATACAATACTTTGATTTATGTTCCTTCAGTCACAAGAGGTAAATCCAGACAAAAAAACATTTATATGGAGGTCAGACACATTTGGAACTCTGACCTGTTTACTGTATGAAATGAGCCAGAGAGGGACTGTTACAGCAGTTTAAATCAATTTTAATCTCTAATGAAAAGGATAGATCTGGACTAACTTATTCTGATAGACAAGACTGAAAGACCAACTAAATACCAAAGACAAAGTCAAGTACGGTTCGTTGAAACGCTGCACATCCCGACAAGTTTGCACATTCCTCGAACAGAAAAGACAACACAAAAAAGTTTCCAACCATTTAATATAGAAACATGTGGTTGACTTTGGAACAATGTAGTCAAACCCTAGAGGCGGTGAGCCTTTCAAAACAGTTTGCTAGTTTTAAATAAGCCTCTAGATAGGTGTTCAAGAAAAAGTAAAACATACATTTAAAAAAAAAAATCCACAGAGCATTAAGTATATTTTACGAATCCCAATTTTCATTACACTACAATGACCATTCTCCCAAGTAGAATGGGCGTAGAATCTCTTAACCTTATTATTTACAAGCAATTTATAGAACTAGAACGTGATTGTTAAGGCAGGTACTATGCCGCATAGATAAGGTTATCAAAAAAATTGAGAGCAAGAGGACCCACACAATCAGACAGATGTCATCACCAGATTGACTTTATTATGGACAGTTTTTATGCATCCTGTATTTGTGGAAAGTGCTACCTTAACATGTCTGTAAACAGATCAAAAACAGTTTGGGTAAAATCTTAAACCCTCAACAGAGTCATCCCTGCAAAGGTGGCCCATCTTCTCGGCAAGCAACAACCTGAGAACGAAAGGGAGGCGGAACATAAATAAAGCAGAGCAGAGATGTCCAAAAATGAAGCAATAAAGACTATTAACAGACTATCAACTGTCAAAAAAGCGACATAAATGACAATTATTTTGCATTAACTTACCGCTCCTTAGACAGAAGAACAGAGAGACCCAAGAGCTTCGCAAACTCCTCGGCTGTTAGGGAGCCTTTTTCTGTCACCTGCGATTAAAGCAAAAATACCAAAGACATAACGTTAGGGTATCTACCTCAAATCTTCAACTGTTTAGCAGGTAGTAGGCCATGCTATGTTATGATGTTTGTGAAGGTTAAAGCTTACATTGTCCAAAGCTGAGGCTATCATTTCCTCTTCACTGTGAGACTGCAGCTGGACCACCATCACACCACTGTCAAACACACGCAGCCTACACGCCAACCATGACACGTGGGGAAAAAAAAAAAAAGAGGAAAAAGATGGAGGGAGCAAATCGGTCAGAAAAAAAAATCTGAACTCAATTAATTCAGGAAATCTGACTTGAGATCGCCAGCTGGAGGTGCAGAGTTGTTAATCAGATTAATCTACGTTATTCGCCAAGTTTGTGGGTACAAACAGGGAATTTGACTTTGGACTGCAACACTCGCATCGGGAAAAAACAGACAAACAAGCAAAACAGCAAACTATAATCTACTTGAAAAAAAATACATACATAAATGACATACATTAGCAGTCATTGGAGGAAAAATAAAATAATGATAGTAAAAATGCATAAGCACAAATTACATTAAGGCAGCCACGTATTTCAGTGATATGGAGTGAAACTATGAAATAATTTGGATAGTAATGAAAAAAGTGGAAATGGTTTAATTTTAAATATCTATCCACAATAATAATGAGATCATTTAAACCTAAGGAATATTATTTGAAAAAAAGTGATACAACATTTTGAGGTAATCTCAAATCCATGTGCCCAAGGGCAAAGCACTTAGTCCTCAGGTGCCAATAATAAAAGATTTCTTTCGTATACCTACTTATTTCTTCTCTTTGCAATTTTGTATATTCTTGTTTGAATATTTTGTCTAGGTAAGAATTTGTGGGGTAAATACTAATATATGTACAATAAACTGAAATCAGTAAAGTGACGGTGCGGTGAAATGTAATTCTGAATGCAACTGGTTGATTTTACTTAGGGACACAAGCTTACAAGGGGCTTTATTCACATACATTCAACCCCTTTTCAGATTTTTCAGTGTAGAACAGTTTTGAAACCCATGCAATCTATTTCTTTGGCTTCACATTTTTTGCACTGTTTTTGTTGCTTTGTCACATAAATTCGCAATTAAATCAATTCAGGTTCCTGGTTGTGACGTGACAAAATGTTACCGGTTGTTAACAATTCATGCTTGTTTCACTGAACCTCTAAGTTAAGGATTACTAAGAGCAGTAGCGCAGACCAGCATGTGAAAACTATTTTTTTTTCCCAAAACTGGCAGGAAGTAACAGGAAATGACAGCTGCGGAAGCCTGGACAGCCCTTCTCACAACAGGAAGCCAGACAGGAAGAGCCTGGTCAGCCTCGTCCTTTACACTAAACACTTAACCTTCTGTACAACACAAGGAATTTAGCACACACAGATAATTTAAACAATGCAATACAAACAAGTCAAACTCACCTCAGGGGGAGTTTCAAGGACTCAAACATCTTGCACGCGTTTAACAAATCTTCAGGAGATAAAAGCTGGGGGAGAAAAAAAACAAAACATAAGCAAATACGTTTGTCTGGAGTGTAACTGTACAAATTACCAAGTTGTGTCACATGCAGAGAAATGTCAAGTGAAATGAAAAACAAGAGAGCATCACCTCCATCCCTCTGGCACGGTTGACGAGACAATACACCTCTGTGAGAGCCATCATACCTCCACGCTCCTGAGACAGCCAGGGAAGGAGTGTGAAAGTTACACAAAACATGAAATTGGAGGACAAAATCCCTCATTTTTTTAAAAAAAAATTTATTAATAGATAGTAGACAAGTACGACGCCCACCTCTAGAGGAGCCAGCAGCATATCTCCCAGTTGTTTAGCCAGCTGCATGTGATAATGCGTACCCGATCCGTGCGTTTCCCTCGTAACAGGGTCAGCGATGCCCATGCTCAAGAGGTAAGACTTAAAGCGGATTGTCTATGGAATGGAACATAGCTGTTGAGAAAGATCCTGCTAATCTTTGAGCATCAATGAGCTAATACTCTGCAATACAGGAACTGATCCATACTTTACTAAATTTGAAGAATGAAGGTAAAACATGTTGCACTTAATGCAAGTTTTACTGTATCTGACTGTTAGTGGTATTCTTACCTCGTCCTCTGTTATATCTCCCTGCTTGTCTTTGATCTTGTTGGCAATAGATCTGGACAGCTCCACCATCTCTTTGGCCTGCCAGTTAGAGACTCAGTTAGCAAATCACACTTGATTAACTTAGGTTTTGATATCTGTCATGTGTACGGAGCCCTTTGGTATACCGTTCTGTTGACAAAATGTATCCGATGATCAAACAAATGCATAGTAAACATATTCTTCCCCCTTTAACTTCTTCACATTTTGCCAAATAACAGCTAAAAATGTCAATGCATTTTATTGGAGTACGACGCGATTGTGGCCAACACAAAGTAGTGTTTACCTGTGAAGTGGAAGGAAAAGGATACATGCTTTTTCTAACAGAAATCTAATAATATGATGTATGTATGTATTTAGCCCCCTTTAATCAAATACCCGCTGAGTTTTTTCTTTCACAACTGTTCTGTGAAGTGCTCAGAGGTTCTTTTTAGAGAACATCAATGAACAGCAACATGAAGACCAGGGTACACACCAAATGGGTCAGGCATAACGTTGTGGGGAAGTTAAAAAAGAAGGCATTAAAAAGAAGCCACGCAACGCCCTGTTTGCCATTAGCAATAGGCTAATATGTAAAAGAAGGTGTTGTGGTCTGATGAGATTAGAGTGAAACTGTTTAGTCCTCGGGCAAAAAGTATGCTATCTATGAAGCAAAAAGAACCAAGTACATCACCTTGGATACATCCCCATATGATCCCCATGTTGTGGGGATATTTTTTTTCAGCAGGGGCAGGGATATAACGGAGCTAATTAGCAATCTCTAAATGTGTAAAGCTGAAAGACCCCAAAGGACCTGCTGCTGTTATGGCATGGAAGGTGGTTCTACAAAGTATTAACTCGGAGGGGCTGAATTCAAATGCACGCCATAGTTTAATTTGTAAAGATTTATGAAAAACATCTATTCTTTTCCTTTCATTTCACAGTTGTTATCTTCTTTGCGTCTATCGAATGAAATCCCAATAAAAATAATTGACAGTTGCAACATTCAAGTCGTATGAATAGTTTTGCAATGCACTTGTAAGTAATTGCTGATATAAATTCACAGGATAATCAAATTAAAGTTCTATTTACCTTCACCATCAGCTTACTTAGGTCTTCAAAGGCCTAAAGGAGAGTATTAAAAGGTTGTTAAAGTTTAAAATGTTATTTAGACTTAATAGTAAAATGTAATATATTTAACAGAACATACTATGACTGGTTGTCATATAAAATACTAATTTCATTTTAGAATTTAAATATTTACTGCTTTAATATGATTGACTTAATTTAGTAGCTTCTGGCATAAATCAACTGCTCCAGGATCTCAATCCGGAAATTCCTGTTTTTTTTTGTTTTTTTTCCAGAAGTTACCTCAGAAATATTCTTGTCTGTTTCTTTCCGTTTCTCCTCTATCTTTCTCTCAATGCCAACAATCCCCACTGCGCGTATCCTTCCTGCCTACATGACCACAAAGGAAAACACATGCAGTTACAGAGTAAATACAATATAACAATGATCAGACAACATTGAAATAGAACCACAGAGAAAACTCCCAGTAGTAAAAATTATTAAGCAATAAACGTGGATTTTATTTCATTTTACTTGGAAGTTTATGTTCCTACTATTGAAAAAAAAGTAAATCTATTCTATTTAGCTCAAACAGATAAAAAAAATAAAACACTGCCACCCAGTGGAGTAAAACTGAAACTTCCAAATTAATCTTAAATTTCATAAACCTGCAGCACAGTAACCATCTAATTCAGCAATTCCACATATCTTGCAGTCTGTAAAAAAAAAAAAAAAAAAAAAGTTGTGAATAAAATAAATTGAGAATGATGTTGTTTGTTCAGCTTCTAACCTGAGGCCCAGTTCCTGTTGAGATGGGCTGTGACACTGGGGTATTTTCCCACCTTTTCTGGGTCATCTCTTCTGTTAGTCTCCTGTAAAACTGCAATTAAATGTCAGTTTCAGGTAATCAGGATTTGAAAATGAAGACCTGCATATTAACATTTAAAAAGAAAGAACTGTGCGTGCATATATGTGGGAATACCTCAATCTGCCCATGTTCTTTAAAAGACAGCTTGATGTGGGAGTACTTGCTGTTCTGGTATGGACCCGGCTCCTTGTTTGCAGGCGATGGATGAAGGTGGATAACAATTTTTGCACTTTAAAGTAAAAAAACAAACAGCTCTGATCTATTAAAAAACAACAGTGATTAAGTGTTGAGTCTTGAATTGAGCTGTACGATGTTAGGAAAACAAGCAATATTGGTTGTGATTAATTGACATTTTTCACATTTTCTATCATTCCATTGTCACCATGATTCTACATATGTTTAAGCATCTCACACAACAAAATGTATATGTGTAGACAGGGCAAAAAAGTGCATCATCTGGTCAGAAGTATCATTAGCATGCAAAGTTTTACTGCATGGCACTTGAAGTATAATAGCTTTCCCCATACTGCATTCAAGAAGGCTTTTATCATTGCGATATTGTGCACACTGATACAGTGAAGACTGTGATTTAATGTATTGTCCACCCCTCTCGTCTTGACAATGGGAACAATAGTTTCACATAAACACACTTTGCCCTATGTGTCCCTCTTTTTCCTCCCTCTATTGTTTTTTGTAACAATCTTAATTGTATCATCTTCCAAACCTTGATGGACCAATTATTACAATAAGACCAAACCTAAGTAGGTAATCAGAAAGGATTTTAAAAATTAAATTTCCACAATTAAGGAGATGGGAAATGTCAACCAATCTACTCAAAATGTTTTATGAATCATTGTTTTCATGAAATTGGATAGATTGTTCATTTTAAAAGTCCATCCATCCATCCAGTTTGGTGTGGCCAACAATCTGATCTGCGTACCTCTTTCCTATTCCTCCAGCCTGCTCCTCAAAAAAAATAATCTGAGATAGGGGCATGGCCATGCAGCATTCCTGCCAAATGGGAAAAAAGAAATGCAAAAGTCATAATTAGAGCAAGCAAAGATAAATACTTTCTAATACATACTGTTTACCTTAATCAGATTAAATGTTAAATAAAGAACAGGAGATAAATAATAAGATATCTGCAAATCTCATTTCTGCTAACAATATCGCATGTCTAAACCGTGGTTCTATGGCGCATCTTTGAGTCAAATATCAAATTAAAATTAGAGTGAATAATATATGCATTGTTTGCGTTTAAAGTTTCCTTACGTGATTCTTTCCATCCCTCCAGATCAACCGATGGGTGCTCAATAAGGCGACTCCAACATCCAATTTCGCCTTGTATTAACACAGGAAGTAGTTGTTCGTTATGGCAATAATCTAGACACCACTTCGAGTAACAATAGTTTTACGCAACATTTATAAACACATGTGTGTAAGATGAACTATGCTGGAAACTTAGATGCGGGAAAATTACATGTTAAACTCTATTTTTAACAGAATTTCTGACAAAGTTTTGCTGCCATGTTTTGATAACAGTATTAAAAACCTGTGCTAATGGATGATGAAACTGTACCTTATCATCACCGTCATACAGTCTGACACCTCTTTGTTGTATCACCAAAGTTTCGTTGATTTCTAAGAGGCCATTTGACCATGAAAACCGGTCCATTTTATACTCTTCTACAAATGAAAACACACACAAATAATACTGCTCCGCTGCGAACGCTCGTCCCGTATTTACTTCCTGTGAGCTGTTCAGAAACCTGCCTGCCGAGAATCTCTGTCACACCAAATACATATATATAAATAATATATATTTTAGTTAACATTTATACTGAACAGTTATACATTTACAATATAAGAAGTTTTACTTATCCTTTTTTTATTTTTTGTGACTTATTTTACCACATTACCTGTTTTGCGATCAGGCGCCTCAGCCGGGTCCTTTCGTTGTTGACGTTCTAGCGCCAGCTGTCAGCAGCAGCTAGCTAAACTTGTGGTTTTCCCTGCACGCCTTATTTTGATTCTAACGATTTTTTTAATTGTTTTTGCAGTGGTTGTAATTTTTAGGACGCCTATGTAAACCGAATGTGACCGCACGGAGGTTCAAATATTTGTTTATGTATTTTTAGGGGCTTTTTTATCGCGCCGAGGTCTCGATTGGGATAACTGTAGCCACGCTAGCTTGTTGTTAGCTGCAGCCAAATCTGGTTCTGCTCTGCATACGTCTCTCCTGTTTAGGGAGTCATTGTTCACTGTCCGAGAGCTAAGTTACTAAAGGAGTGCAGTTACCATGCAGTTATTAAATATTTTACTACATATATATAATGTCTTAACTATTGGCTTAGCCGAAAAATAAATTGGTGTTAGAAGCCGAGCGACAGAAAACATTTTAACCTCATCAGATTCGAATGCCTTTTATTTTACTTGACCTCTCTTGTGTATCTTAAATATTATATTTGACTTTATAAGTCGCGTTGTAATCAGCTGTTGACGGGGGGCTTAGGTGTGTATAAATAATCAAACATGGATAAGAAATCTTTTGACATCGTCTTGGATGAGATAAAAAAGGTATTTAAAAGGTGTTTCACTTCTAATGGTAATTCTCACTTCTGCTGTATTGCTTACGTTTGATCTTGTGTTTCAGTGCGTCTTAACAGATCAGCGGGTCAGAGCTATAGAGCAGGTGCATGGGTATTTCTCCAGTGAGCAGGTAGGCTACTGTCCAAACAACTCCATGCTTGTGTGTATGGTGGTGATTGCTGTATATCTTACATGATTAATTCATACTTAAATCTGTTTGCACTTTAAAATATGGATAAATAGTGTAGTCAAAAATATCAACATCTATTTCCTATTTCTAAGACAATTAAAAATAATGAAACTACAGCGCCTTGGATAAGTATGTATATCCCCGGATTTTATACCCATTTTGCCATAGTTGAGATATACACTTGTATTTTCTTGATTTTATTTTTATTTAATTTTTTTTGTGATATAAGCAAAGTAGTATATAATTGAGAAGTGTAAGGAACATGATGTCGGACTACAAAATAAATTCAGAAACATCTGTACATTTCCATTTAGCACCTTGTACTTAATTACTAAAAGAGGCCATCCAATTGTAGTCTAGTCTCAATATAAGTACAGCTGTTCTTTAAAGATTTCAGAGCTTTGTTAAACAAGAGGATCAGGAAAACCAAGGAACAGACTAGACCTCTCTGGGACAAAGTTGAGGTGGAAGTTTAAAGCGGAGTTGGGTTTTGATATTTGAATACGTTGTGGGACTGTTCAATCCATTAAATCGCATTATCTTTGTTTTGCCTTGCAAAACTTACTAAGGGATGGATGACTGCCTAAACTGGCAGGCTAAAGATTAAAACTCTACAACCATGTCTGTTATGGAAGGCTGGCAAAAAGAGAGCCATTGTTGAAAGAAAGACTATAGAAGACCTATTTTCAGTTTACCGCATGTAGAGGAGAGGAAAAGATGTGGACAAAGGTTCTCTGGTCAGATATAACCAAAAATAAACCTTTTTTTGCCCTACATGGAAAATTATAAGTGGCAGGAAGATAACACTTCACGTCTCCCTTAACACACCATCCTACTGTTAAATGTTATGGGGACAGTATCAAGCGCATTTCTACTCAGAGGTGTTGGAATAATAGATGTGACTACCTGTTGGAAGAAAAAAAACTGCTAGGGATGGCAAAAGACTTAAGAACAGGGCAGAAGTTATATTCCCACTAGGACAGCGACTATCAGACAGCTCCTACAATGGAATGGTTTCTTTCAAGGCCTATTCACGTGAGGCACAGTCAAAGTCCAGATTAAATCCAACTGAGAATCTGGCAACCCTTGCTCTGCATTCAGTCTGTCCGAGCTTGAGTTATTTTGCAAAGAATAGGCAAACATCCAGTTACTAGATGTGTAAAGCTGATACAGAAATGACTCCAAAAAACTTTCAGCTGTAATTGCAGTTAAAGCCAGTTCTACAAAGGACTGACTCTGGGAGGGATGAATGCAATACATCCCACACTTTTTAGATTTTTATTTGTTCAAAAGCTTGAAAACAATATAACAGTGTCCTTTTACTTTACAACTACGCACTGCTTGCTGTTGGCTTATTGCATAACATCCCAACAAAACACATTTAAATTTGCTGTTCTAATGTGGCAAAAATGTATAACATCTTAAGGTCTAGGAACACTTTTGCAGAGCACTTTATCTCACCCTACAGAAGGTGTTGCCATATTTCTGTGTTTTGTTGCTCCAGACCTCTTTTTAATTTCAGCTCTAAAAATGTGCACAATGTCTGCAGGTGATGGAGATCTTGAAGTACTTCTCATGGGCAGAACCTCAGATCAAAGCAGTAAAAGCACTTCAGCATGTAAGTTGGAGCCCTTCTGATCACCTGAGGCTGTGCAGCTCATATTTTTAAGATTGTTAAAAATTTAAACAAAATTACTGAATTTTCCTCGACCTGCCTCTCATCCGAGATGGTGACGGCGCACCATCTACCGTAGCAGCCTCTCTTCAGGAGGGCATTGGGCTATCTTTTAAAAGTTCTTTCAAAACGGTGGCCTGATATTGCATCTTTTCCTCTCTCTATTGCCTTTAGAAAATGGTTGCAATCCCTACAACCAAAGTTGCCAATATCCTGAACTGCTTCACCTTCTCAAAGGACAGACTTGTTGTCCTGGAATTAATAGCACTGTGAGTACATTTAACATGCCATTCAACATAGTAAGATCCTGTCTTTAAATCAGCTTAGTTTTTTTTTTTTTTTTCAGTGGATTGATAGGATGTTCAGTAGATCTGTCTGTTTCCATACAGGAATATTTCAGATGCTCAAAATTATCGCCCAGTGGAGGATCTGTTCCGGATACACTTGTCTGAGAAAAAGCGTGCTCGCAGGATATTGGACCAGGTGTGCACATAAAAACATACAAATATGACATGTTTACACTTTTGCAAGACTTACTTTTATTAATACAAAAATACACTGCAAAAAAGGATCTAAAAATAAGTAAAATGTTGTTAAAGTTAGTGTACTTATCCTTGATTTGGGCTGGTAAATAAGATTGTCTGCAATGGAATGAGTATTTTGTCCCCTAAAATAAGATAATTAGACATCCTGCACTTGAAATAAGATGATGGAGATTAGTTGTTCCTATTTTAAGTGCAAAAATCTTATTCCATTGGCAAATCATCTTATCTACCTGCTCAAATCAAGGAGAAATACACTCATTTTAAGAACATTTACTTATTTCTAGTTCCGTTTTTGCAGTGTACTAACCGCTTGGTGTAATGAGTGACATAACAAACAAATCATTTGTTTCATCAAAAAATGTAATCAAAGTTTGTCTTGTTAGGTTTATAAGGTTGGCTGCAAGGCTCCTGTTGCCATGATCTCCTCCTGTGGAATGATTCCAGGAAATCCATACCCTAAAGGCAGACCCAGCCTGGTCACTGGCACTTTTCCTGTGAGTATGAGCAAGATTCAGTGTCTTAACTGAATATGTCTCTATTTATATGAAACTTGAGTGACGGTTCCTCGATTGCCATCTTCTGACGGCACAGTATGCTTTTTTTTCCCCCTTCCACACCAGGTTATAGAAATGTAGCTCTCTGACGTATACTCTGTCACTTCAAATGTTGTTTTGAAAATGTTGTTTACATGAAAATGTGCATCCTACCACAGGGAATCCCACCGGTTAAAAAAGACGGCGAGAAAAAAGAAGACGGCTCCAACAGTATGGAGGGGAAAGGAATTGCCTCCAGGATTATAGGACCATTCAAACCTGTAAGCATTGAACTGATGATGTATTTGTCAGACTACAACAAATCTTCTGATGTATTGAAGTTTGATTATACATAAAATCTATTAGTTTTAAGTTTTTCAATTCAATTTTATTTATATAGCGCCAAAAGGATACCTTATTACAGTCAAAAACACATAGTCTGAACTATTCACAGATGAAAGCCTTAAAAAGACACATTTAAGGTCATCTATGATTAGTTCAGACTATGTGGTATATACAGGTGCTGGTCATATAATTAGAATATCATGACAAAGATGAATATCATAAAAAATACAGAATTTGGGGTTTTCATTAGTTGTCAGTCATAATCATCAAAATTAACAGAAATAAACACCTGAAATATATTAGTCCATGTGTAATGAATGAAAATATACACACTTCAGTTGTTGAATGGAATTACTGAAATTAACTTTATCATGACATATGAATATATTATATAATTAATATATAATATACATATAATATAAGTGGATATCTGTATAATGTCAAATTTGTGGAGACTGATATTAACCAGTGACTATACACAGAAGTGATCTTGTGTTTGTCTTCTTTTGCAAAGGTCCCCAGACTAGTATTTATAGTGCCCAACAAAAGTATTCAGGAGCTTTTTTGTCACATTGTATCCACAAACTTCAGGAGATTTTATTGGGAATTTTAAATGAGTGGGTCAACACAAAGTAGTGCATAATTGTGAAGCAGTATTATAGCAGTGATAAGGTGCATGGTTTTCAGATTATTAATTGAAAAAATACAAATCTGAAACATTTGTGTTCATTTTTATCTTACTCACTACTCTTTTAAACCAACAAACCTAAATATAATCCAGCTCACTCATTTGCCTTTAGAACTCATTTTAAAAGTTGATATATTTAAAGCTTTGGTATTAATTTATTGCATAACCCTGGTTTTAACTGCACCACACCCTTACCTGTCTCCTGTGTTGCTTGGTCTTACTGATGCTCTCTGATGTACCACATGGTCTCAGGGAGCTGTGTTGAATAACTTTCACCTACGTACAAGAATTAATCTAAAAATTTAACCTTTATCTTAACCTACGATTCAACGCAATCTTGACCCATATAACCATTGCAACATCAACTTATGGGCCAAAGATAACAAGAATGGTCACTAGATTATGCAACATTACTTGATTACAAAAACAAGAGGACTGACATTCTCATGGAGCGCTGCATGCTGGGTAATTTGGTTGAGCAGACACCCGACATGCTAAAGTAGTTACCAATTTGGTGACTTTTGAAGATTGCGCTGGGTTTTATTTAGGGTATATCAGAGTAAAACTGGGAGAATGCAAACACACGCCACATGTTTCTGACTTTAACTTATCACGTTACGTTCTACTTTGTGGTGGGTTATCACATTAAAAATCTCAATAAAACACATTATACAATCCAGGTTTCTGTGGATACGTTTACAGCTGTTGTGTTTCAATTGTTTTGTTTTGCTTTATTTTTTAGTTTCCCTCGACTTACAACCCTCATCGACCTGTTCCCTACCCTATCCCACCCTGCCGGCCTCATGCCACCATCGCTCCAAGTAAGAAACGACAAAGCACAGAACACCTTTCACGGTACCATGGCACCAGGTTACCATGGACCTACCATGAAGATTACTTTCGGTTTCATACAACCTGTCAGTAATTACAGAACAGGATGCAATCACAGGGGTTTGTTTTATGACTGTTATTTTTCATGGATTCTGGTCCGTTTGGTAGCTTGTGTTGTATGTTTGTGTTGTATGTGCACTGCGGACATCTTTAATATTTGCAACTGCCACTCAGGTGCGTACAACAACGCAGGCCTTGTTTCTGTAGGAGGGGTCATAACAGCCAACGTGCCCCCTCCCCCCTACCACTCTTCTCACAAAATAGCAGGTAGGATTCCTTTGAGGCAAGTTGTGCGTAGACTCTCTCTGAAGCTTGCAGCTGAACTTGCTGGCATGCTGCTGACCTGTGCTTCTCCAGCTTATCAGGTGACCGATTTCAGGTATACTTCTGGAGCACACCGACTGACCAGAAAAATACATAACAGTTAGGAGTTTATGGTAGGGCTGGACCATATAGAAAAACAGCATATAAATAAAATAGAAATCATATCAGGGTTACCTCTAGGATTTTTGTAGACTGTGTTTTGTTTTTGTTAGTTTTTTTTTTGATGGGTGGGGGACGTCCTCATCTAATTTGCAAATGTGTTCATACATTTGGGACCTGTGCCGTAGGAAAGCATTTGCCAGGACAAACTTTTTATTAATAATAGTGATTAAATGTGTTTGCCACTAAACATTACTTTTATAAAATGACTTATGGATTTTGATAAATTGCCTGAATCCACACTACATAAAAGGAACTGTACCCAGTGTTTCCCCTACCATTCTACAAAGGGGGTGCCTCGACCTCCAAGAAGGTGAGAGCATGAAGTAAATAATTATACGTCTGTGCGTGTTCACGATTCATTTTATTAAAATTAGCCTTTCTAAATAGGGGCAAATCGCATCTTGAGTTATTTCTGTCTCTAGGCTCCTACATAATAAGGCGGACATGAGTCCGTGGACGGGTATGTGCAGAGCTCAGTTTTATGTGCGTGTAAGCAACGTCACACTATAAACTACTCTGCGGGAGGAAGTCTTCACATCGAGCTGCTCCAAGCCAGTTGTGACTCACAAACAACTGCAGCGCCACCTGTCTGCACCATGCACTGACATGATTGATAAAGAGAGAAACATAACAATAACTGTAAGACAGACCGCTACAGGAGATCCTTCCATCACCATCTATAACAATGCATTTAAAAACCTTGTATGAAATGAGTTACACCAGCATTTAGTTTCCCTTTGGGAAGTTTGAAGACGTTTCGCTTCCAATCCAGAAAGCTTTCTCAATTTGAATTGAGAAAGCTTTCTGGTCGGAAAAAAGTCCAGTTGTTTTTGTTTGTTTTTTTTTTAACTTTTTTGGAAAGTTAAGTGGAAGGAAAAATCTTTTTAACCACCCAAAAAAGAAGCAAAGAATGCAAATGAAAGGAACACTGTTGTTCTTTTGAACTTTTTACTAACCCTTTCCTTTTTCTATTGCACCACACAATCGATCGATATATATTGTGATTGAGTTATCGTCTGGCCGTAGTTTATAGTTAGAAGTTTATATTATTATTTTTATTCTGAAGTTTTCTCTACAGTATCTGAGTAAACGCTAGGTATGGGCATTACTGTGTGGATCATATATATATATACACAATTATATAACAATTAAAATCCATTAGTCTGTCTGGCTACTTATAGTCTTTGGCTGCAAATCATTGCAGTCAAAGCTCACAAAAAGAAAAGAAAAACAATCAATAACAAACAACTTACAGGTTGACACCATTGACATTAGGTTGTGCAATTTTATCTCCAAACAGTATATTTTTAAATATATCAATATTTATTGTTGCTCACAGTAAGAAATAGACAAAGTAACAATCTCAACTGTACTTTTAGGTTTGTAAACAGCACCAGATTTTATATAAAAACGGTAAATAGTACGATCATTGGCCATCACTGGTAAACACTAGGTTACCACAGTCTTGAAAAGTCTGCAAAAAGCATTGAATTTGCTGGATGTAATTATTTTCCTAGTCTGGATTGATTTAAATTTAAAAAAAAAAGGGAAATTGAGTGTGAAAATTGTTCCTTGATCCATTATCTAAAAGAAACAAATCAGTAGGTTTTACTTTCATTTCTAATTTGAAGATTTATTTGTTCTTTGATTTGCTAGATCACTACTTGGATATTTATCCTTCTTATTGACTTACTGAAAAGCTCCAATGGCCATTTCACAATCGTTAGTTATGATCTGGACCTGTGGTTCTAAAACTCTAGTTGAGATGCTAAAAATAGAGTTGATACTCACAGAGTAAACAAATAACTGACGAAAAACTGTCATTTGGAGAGTAGATCCATTGTAGGATTACATTGTCTGAATTTTATGAATCTGAGTATTAAATTTTTTTAAATTCAGCTGATTTTAGATGTTCAGATGTAAAAAGCAGTTAAATAAACCTTCACTACACTGACCAACATTATGTTGTTTCATGATTTCAGAAACAAATACATAATAAAGGCCAATTAGATGAATGCTTTGTACATAAATCCCCCACATGTTACAAAGTTCATCACATTTGATTCTAGAAAGATGTGACATTTTTGAGTGTTTCTGCATAAATGCACATGCAGAAACACAAAAGAATAAGCTTAATGCCACAAGTGCTCCATTCTAAATTTTTGAACTTTGTAGAATATCACGGAAGTATTTCTGTTATCTGGTCAGTCAGTATATTTTTTATTACTTGTGAGAATAGGTTTTGGATTCTAAATTGAAAAACAGATTCAAACTTTGACTTTTTATCTTTTATGCTCTACAATTATCCTTTTCGCTTGCATTTAACATGCATTGCTTGGGGTAGTCTTTTTTTTCTTTCCTTTTGACTGCCATGTTTTTTTTTTTTTGTTTTTTTGTTTTTTTTAGAGGAGCTACAGCCGGGTTTTCAAAAAAGTTGGTCTGAGTATAAATTATATTATTTCCATTTTACAAAACATTCCAACTTTCTTGAAAGTGGAGTTGTACATCACTGAAGCCTTTTGGGGAGATCTCTCGTAATCATGTTTCTCTAATTTGGTTAAACCGTCAAGCATTTACCCCACATACGACTGGTTATTAGCTGTGATGAAAATTAAACTGAGCCGAACCAACTAGAAACTGTGTTGCAGACATTTCCCCAAAGGTAAGAAGGAGACGGCTTTTAAAACTAACTGCGATTTCAAATATCCGTAGAAGGCTGCATGTAGGAATGCTTCTTGGCTATTCCTCCTTGCTTTTTCTCTTCTTTTATACACCTTATGCAAATAGTTTGGCTTTTTATTTTACCCGTTCTGCCAATGTTCTGTATTTAAATATATCATCACATAACTGATAATCATTACATTTCAGTGACTTTAATAGTCAATTGATTATACTTTTTTGACAATCTCTAATCTACCCTTACTTTCAGGTTACAGCAAACCTGGGAATCCACAGAACACCACACCCGGAGTCAACAGTGGGCCCCTTCTCATTCCTCATGGGTCCACTCCTTCTACCCCAGCCCCACCCCAGGCTTCACCTGCTCAGCCACCTCCCCCCACCACCCCCATTACACCAGTTTTCCCAGGCATGGTACCCTCCCACAACCTGAATGCCCCCTCTCCTTCCCCAGCTCCATCTCCGTCTGTGATCAAAGCCGGACCGCAGACTCCCACTGGTCATGTCACGCCTTCGCCGTCGTCTGTCATTAAAGCCCACACCCCCTCAGGCACCCCCTGTGGAACCCCTGTCCCCGGCAGTGGGGGTGTTTCCTCTTCCCCTTTCCATAGCCTTTCTCGCCCAGGCACCCCTGCTGCTTCACGTAGTGTCCAAGACTCCCAGTCACAGTCCAACTCCATGGGCTCGGCTCAGCAAAGGGCTTATTCCCAGTCCACAGACCAGCAGTCAGGACTCAGCTTCGCTGGCGTGCACCCACAAGGAGGTAACACACCTGGTTCAGTGATCCGAAGTTACACCTCCTCACCTCTCACTCCTGGATCTTCCAATCCCGTTATTCCAAACTGTTCCACCCCTGGACCCAGTCCGAAACCCTCCCCTGTCCACCCAGCCCAGGCTCAAGCTCAAGCTCAGGGCGTTGTGGCTGAAACCCTGAACAGGCATTCTGGGGGTAGCAATAGCGGCAGTAACAGCCCCATACCCTCAGCGTTCAAGGGCACGTCTCGTTCTGGTACGCCGTCCATCAGCCCTCTGGTGACACCAGCTTCGGCTCAGGCCGCCCTCGCACGCTCTTTGGGTCTGACACACCCCTCAGGTTCTCCTCAAGTGTCTCTCCCTAGTCCGGTTGCTATCGCTGGCCACCAAGCAATGTCTTCTAGCCCAGGTCCGACTCATTTTCCAGGTCTGTCCCCTTTCTCGGCCCTGTCTTCTTCTCTTCCCTCTGCCACCATCCCTTCATCAGTGCCTCCCTCCACCAGCCATCCACCATCTTCTGTCTTCCAGGGCTTAGCCCCTGTTGCCGTCCCTACTGCAGCTTCACCATTTGCTCTAGGCCTGACCTCTGCCCCCTCTATATTCTCAGGGCTTCCTCCTGTGCCTAACCCCACCACCTTTACTGGACTGGCTGTATCAGGTGGGGCTGGCACCAGGAGCCCTGTGTTGCCTTCTTTCATGGGACTATCAGGAGCAGCTCCATCCTCAGTTGCTTCTGTGGCCCCGCTGCAGGCAGCCGCAGTCGGGGTTCCCTCATCATCACCAGTATTACCTGGATTTGCATCTGCTTTCAGCTCCAATTTCCAGCCAGGGTATGTAAACTTAAAATTTTGTTCATATGGTCCCACAATGTAATTTGGATGGTTAACGGTATTGGGGTATAGTAATGTTTTGAACAAGGTACAGTTTCAAGTAGCTGTTTTACTGCCACTCTGCTGGCTGAATAAGCCTCACAGTTTTCCCTTGCTTAGAGGACAAATTGGGTTGCCACAACGTATATATCCATAATGCAAAGATTTATAATTTTATCTCAAATAATTCTTAAGGTTTAAAGTCTTTTTGACCTAGAAAGTGCTGGAGTAAGCATCATGTTCTCCAGCTCATGTAGCATAGTTGTGCAGTGCTGACTCTAGCACTGAAATATGGCTCTAACATTTTACCGATGTGTACAACGAAGACAAAGAGGAAAGACGGTGAATATACTGGATGGCAGTGTTGTGTCCACTGTTGCGCCAGTTTACCTTTAACAAGAACTGGTTCTGAAATCGCTTCAATCTTGTTAGATTAATTATTTCATTTTCGTCGTTGCCCATTTGAATAGTTCAACCTAAGTTCACAGCTCCATCATCGGCTAGTTGTCATTTATCATATTTTGTCCACAATAAGGTTTAAAAATTAGATATGCACAATATATCGAACGACAATCATTATTCCATTATTTCATTTTAAATTACGATTTATTTTCTTTGATGAAATAATTTCCCTTTTTGATCATATTCTCATTTATTGAGAGGAACCTGTACTGTGTGTGGTCAATCACACAAGGCTTATCAAGGTTTTCATGAATTTTGATTATAGATTTTTTCTGTTTGGTTGTTTTCTTAAAGGAATATTATAAAAGGAACAATCTATGTTTACTGAATTGTCATGCACTTCAACATATGCAGTTGGAGAACTCAACTGCCATCAGAATCTGTTTAATTGCAAAGTTGCTTCATACAACAAGGAATTTGACTTTGGTTCCACAATATACAAAAAGGTAAATAGAAATATTTTTTTGTGTGAATATGAATAAGTGAATTTTTACAAAAGATTATCGGATTGGTGCAAATAAGCATGGTATCTATCTGGAAACTCTGAAAACTGACAGCTTGGGGGAAGTCGGTGCTGACTGGTTTTAGCAAATTATGTTCTGTAGTGCTGACCTGACGGTAAAAGTCTTAGCAGTTTGTGTCCAGTTCCATCCAAGAGTCCATCATCATCTCCACAGTCCTGAGCAGTTTAAGCACCAGGTGGTTCTGACCGTACCAGTGGACCAGCTGAACCACCTCCATTGTTCTGGATCAGACAAACGACAGTGGTGTTGTCTGCAAACACAGACTGCTCCACTAAGGTGCAGTCATTTGTGTACAGAGAGAACCGGCGTGGGAAGAGAACACACCCTTGGGGGACACCAGTGCTTATAAGTCATGTGTGGGAGAAGATGCTCCCCAGTCTCACCTGCTGAGGTTGGTTTGGTGCATGAGGAACCAGAGACTTGCTGAAGAGCCGAGTGACGATGGGGGCCAATTAATCAGTGCAAGCTGAATTGGTGGGAGGTGTGAACAACGGCTTTTCAGACTTTCAGTAGAAGCTGTTAAGGTTGTTTCCCCTGCTGGATTCTGCTCAGGCTGTGGGGTCGTGTCCCGTAAGCAGTGGTGTTTCTCAAAACCTTCCAAACTCTCAAGAATTAAGAATGTTTTATGGCCTCCATATGATTTTACTGTGGGAAACGTGTTTCACGCAGCTTCCTCAGATGTAATGTTAACCATGATCTAGAATAGATTAGAAATACCTTTATTGTATGACAATGGGGACGTGACAGTGGCAAAAACACATAGGATCCTCCAGAGATACACACTAGGTTAAGTAAAGGTTAAGTATGAATAAAAAATATAGTTTTTTATTTAAATGTATTGTTGTTATATGTGTGCAAAAAAGATTGGTCTGCACACACACATCCTCATAAAACTGATGTCTGACGACACAATGTCAGCAAGAGTATTAAGTATGTAAATATCCCTGGTGGGGCACTACGAAAGGCTCAATAGTTTATAAAAACGACTCCAGGTAAGGACTACGTGTCTTCTGTAACACTTGGACATCAGCACCCCAACCTTCGTTTATGTAATCCCAGATTCCACCACCTTTCCTGTTCCCCGATTGCGCCGTATTGTGGTCCAGACCAAACTACGGGAAGCCCGGCAGCAGAAGTACGCTGTTCAGGTGTGCTCCCTAAACCAGGTTTCGGTCAAACAGAGAGTGGCCAAACCACGGAAGTCTCAGTTTTTAGATTTGAGAAGCAGTACCTTGTCCATTTTTGTTACTCAGCAATGTTTGGGTCAATGAAAAATGCTGAAGAAACACCTATAGAGGACTCTCTGAAGGTCAGGAGTACCTTTTTAGTGAAAGTGTTTGCCAAATGGTGGCATAGAGCGGAGTAAACTCACCAAAACATGAGAGCAAAGTACTAAGACTTCCATCAATGATGCAATCTTGTTTGCTTTATAAAATAATATTAGTGAATGTTGTGATGATATGAT
Organism: Fundulus heteroclitus; assembly: GCF_011125445.2. NCBI lineage: Eukaryota > Metazoa > Chordata > Actinopteri > Cyprinodontiformes > Fundulidae > Fundulus > Fundulus heteroclitus. The sequence goes on from NC_046371.1 coordinate 20,071,428, forward strand.
TTACGATAAATTATGAAATCATATATTTATAAGTGTTCCTGTCTTTCTGCTTTGAAGCCGTATCAAACAAAGACCTCCGATAACGAGTAGACTACCCAGCGACTGGAAAAAAACAATCATGTGTTATTTTCATCTCATCAACAATTACGACTTAGTTGTCATGTCTTAATGACTCGACCATCTCACTACCTCTTTTGCAATACATAGATTGTGTATACTGCTATTGTGATTACAATAATGGTGCAATATGCTGTGCAGCTGTAGTGTAAACATCACAATCTACAACGCCTCGGACGCAATATTTGGGCAGTGAATTTGTCATGTATTCTTTTTCATCCATATTAAAAGCATTTATGTAGGTCAGAACCTCATTCAGCAGTTAGCATCTTGATTGTCATTATCAAGCTGTTTTTTACAAGCTTACAATCACTTTTGTTTCCACTTTGTCTTTTGCTGTTAGATCGTGTTTTATTGTGTGTACAAACAGTGAAACCTTGATACTTTTAATCATACCAAGAAAATCTATTACTGGCTTATGCCAGAGTCTAATATATCCATTATGTCTTATGAACCAAATAATAATATTCCATGTACCTGGTAATATGGAGATAGGTCCAGAGACTTTGAATGGCTGTTATATTTGCTATTCTTTTTCTTGTAATAATAAAACAGCACAGTAAACAGCGTGTAGAATTACCTCACAATTAGTGTAAATGCGTGACATTGATTTCCACTTGCTTGTGGAAATACAAGGGCATCATAAACCCTGCCTAATGGGTTTTTCTTTACCACTGTTATGATAAGCCTAATGCTTTGCCTATGCTGTGCAAAGACCTCATGTGCTTTGACTCTGGCATGTAAAGCTTTGCTTCTTTGTGTTCTTTGCCAGCTCTGCAGAGTGATTACTGCTAGTTATATTTACTATGGTATCCTGTCACTGGAGCAACAAGCCTGACCTTTATGCCATTTCATGCACCGTTGAATGAGTTGATGTGCGCTCAAGGAAAAATGAATAAATGTCGGCAACTAATATGAACTAACGTAAAGGAAAAAAATAATCATTCAGATACTAATACTAATAATAATAATAATGAGGAATTATAAATAAACCCATGTCTGTAATACAAATAGAATACCACAGTTTTCACACCTGACAAATAAACAGACTGAATGATCTGTCAAGGTTAGTGGCAGGTTTTGGTCCACTTGGAGTTTTCATTGTGTATAAAGAAACCAGACCAACGAAAGACGTTAAAAATGAGCAAACACAACTGATTTGGACTGATAAAGTGGCCGTACATGTAACAAAGCTTTGGGGCCTGCACCAGAAAGCTGATATTAACACACAGGTAGCGTCCATTTACCATTTAGGTGACCTGTGATTTTGACTAGTGGAATCAGAGTAGAGGGGCCGAGTATTCCTCTTTTCATTAATGTAAATGAAATTATAAGACGTTTATGTGACAGAAAACAAAGCCTTTTACACACTTTAATAAACTGCAGCTATAAGACCTCGGTGAAAGTGCCAAGCGTTTGCCTCCAAGTATTCATGAAGTGTCTGTGCGTTCCAGTCTGACCGGCGGACTCCAGCCCCCTGGAGGTAGTGGATTCCCCGGCCTGCTGTCCTTCCCCACTGTACCTGGCTTCTCCCCCTCCGCCTCCGCCGCCGCCCTCAGCGGCCTCCACAACCCAGCGATGCCGTCGGCTCTGCTTCAGGTAGTCCTGTAGAAACAACCTACAGCGGTCAAGAGTGTTTGACCATCAGTTTAACGGACGCTATAAACGCCCGTGTACTTTTTTGTTGTTTTAGGCTCATCCTACATCTGCACTGGAGAACTTCCCTCCTCAATCCAGCAGTTTCCCAAACTACCCGTCTGGCCCTGGAAACCCGTTCCCTCTCCAGCCAGGACTACACCCCCAGTTGGGCTGGCAGTGAAACGTGGAGCTAAACACGTTCAGACTTAGACACTGAACCCAGTGCTTTGCCCCGCCCTACCCTCTAAGGAGGTAAAATGTCACTGGCCGTCAACCCTCAGGACTACATCATGAAAGCAGTTTCATTTCTGTTCATGTTACAGAAGGAGTGTCTAAAGAAACACTAGTCTGGATTTGTATGCTATCCTTGTGATAACTAGCAGGTAGAAGTTGTACATCTCTGCCATGAAGTTGTGCGGTTTAACAAATAGATTGTGATTAGTTGCGACAATAGCTTTGACTTGCCTGGTTTTAATAATGCGAACATGAATTATGCAAAATATGAAAAATTACTTAAAAACATTGATTACTGCAATTATCATGATGAACTGTTTTCTATGATTCAGCAGCAAAGAGAATGGACTTAAGAACTCTGTCCTGAACCTGTTATTACAATGTGAACGTTCTACTGATCTGTTGTTTATGAAATGGACTCACGTTTTAAGGTGTTCACACAGTCCTGTAAATATTTTCAGTTGTCAGAGGTGCTACTGGTCCATCTTGAAAATTGACTTTGGCAGCTTTGATCATGTTTTGGTGTTCTGATGTATTTCTCTGTGACTGTGACTATTTTACTGTCCTTCACATGTTTTGTTCTTACAAAGTTCGCCAATCGGACACTCGCAAGACGGTTACTTTGGGGTTTGACCAGACATGCAGTTACATCCCAACAATAGCAATTACAAGCCGATTTCATGAATTCAATTGAATTGGATGTCCAAATGAAATACAATATTTACTTTTATCTGACAACAGGACTTTGGCTCACGGAGCAACAGGCCAGGCCATTTTCTCTGTAGCCCTAGTAAGATGCTTCCAGCATTGGTTCCTGGTTTAGTGTTAGCTGAACTAACACTAGCTGAAATTAATGTGAAAGTTGTAGCCCATGACTTGGACTTTTCTGTCCTGCCACATGCAGACAGATAAACTTGCAAGGCTGGCAAGGAAGAGTTTCACTTCTTTATTTTCTTTGATGAAATAATTTCCCTTTTTGATCATATTCTCATTTATTGAGAGGAACCTGTACTGTGTGTGGTCAATCACACAAGGCTTATCAAGGTATTCATGAATTTTGAATATAGATTTTTCTGTTTGGTTGTTTTCTTAAAAGAATTTTATAAAAGGAACAATCTATGTTTACTGAATTGTCATGCACTTCAACAACATATGCAGTTGGAGAACTCAACTGCCATTGACAGATTATTTTTTTTAAGTGGTGAACATTTAATTTTGGATTTGTCCCTTTTTTTGTTTGTTTCTCATTTTTCCAGTGATTTTCTAGTTTCTGTAGCTGTTTCTGTATGTGATGCATTGATTGTCTGACACCCTTTTAATAAAATTACCATACCTGGATGAAATATAATAAATAGAAAGCATGTTACTTATTCAAAATAATACTATGTCAGCATTAGAAAACGTGAAAAAAAAAAAAAAAAATATATATATATATATATATATATATATATACACACATAGATAAATGGATAGATATGAGATGGGTAAAAATTGCACCTTTGAATAATACAATTCAACAATAATTTCTCTAAAATGTAAATTACCAACATAATAGTCTATCATGAAAGGAACCATAAATGTTATTTTTCAGTTTTAATTTGCAGAGAGTAGCCACCTCCCTCCATTTTTACAAATGTAGTAATCAACTTAATGAGTTTATGGCACTCTGTCGCACATCCTATATAACGCTTATCACTAATGTCAGTAGCATTGCTCAATACAGGTGATCAGTCAGGTGTTAATCAGTCACGAGGATTTCCAGTCACAGGATTCCACTCATGTCGTTTCCATTTGTTCATATTTTCCACTTCCGTTTGATTACTATCTCACCTTTGCCAAACAAATGACCACTTGTCTTCACTGAGCATCTACTCTCATAGAAACATGCAACAGTTCCCTCAAAAAGGATTTTCCGACTAAAATTGTGTGATTGTCAGACAGATTTTTAACTGACGAAAGACTGTATGAACCCCTTTTCCAAAGACAGATTTTATTTACATTTAAGAATATAAAGCAATGGAGCCGACAAACACAACTATTCACAACTCCATAATCAAGGGTGTGTCAAGTTAATATTAACCAGATATTTTGGGTTTTGTAACTATATTATGAATAAAGTACACTATGTATAAATATGTATTATTATTCCATTAAAAGGTTTTAGAAATAACCTAACAAGTCTGAAAAGGTAAATGTTTGGCAGTAATTATAAACGTGTTATTAGTTGAATCAGGCAAGAAAAATATATATTATATAAAAAATATATAATAAAATTATATATAATATAAAATATAAATATATTATATATTATATATTTCAGCTCATTTACTGTAGCAGTAGATATAATATAGACCATTTCAAAGGACTTAAATGTTTTTTCTTATATATATATATATATATATATATATATATATATATATATATATATATATATATATATATATATATATATATATATATATTATCTCACAAATGTGAATACTCACAGTCTTGTAAATAGTTAATTCTCTTAAGATATAACACTTTGCTACAATGTAAAGTAGTCAGTTTAAAGCTTTTATGATAGTGTAAAGTTGCTATCCCCTCAAAATAATCCAACACATAGCCATTGTCTATAAACCACTGGCAATAAAAATGAGTGCACATCTAATTGAACATGTCCAAATAGTGCCTAAAGTGTCAATATTAAGTGTGGCCCCTATATTTTTTCCAGCACTGCCCTAACTGTGTTGGGCATGGAGTTCAGTAGAGCTTCACGGGTTGCCACTGGATTCCTCTTCCACTCCCCCATGATGATATTAAGGAGCTTCTGGATGTAATAATAATAGTAGTAATAATAATACTTTTTTTAAATTATTATTATTATTAGTAGTATTTTATTCAAAACCTCCTTTCAGAACACTCAAGAACACCGTATAGAGCAAGCAGCATCATAACAATAAAGATCACATAAAGAAACAGCATAAAAGAAAGAACAAACAATACTTGGTCTCATCCAACCCTAAGTCATGGTTCCAGTAATTCAAGTCCTTAGTTTGCTGGCCTTCAGCAGCATGTTTGCGGACTTTTTGTGCATCACCTTAAGAAAGGGGACAACAGACATGCAGACCAATTTGATGCAGTGTTGGATATCTGACCCTAGCATTGAAAGGCTGATCCCCTTTCTCTTCAACCTGCCAGGATGCTGGCAGCAACCGTACCGCTATTCTTTCATAGCCAACCTTTGGATACAATGCTTTGGTCAACTACGGTGAGGCCTGTGTGGGACCTGTCTGGTTAAACTGTAAAGTGTCACATCGTCAGCACAAAAATGTGCTGGTTATACTCGCTTTTGTGAAATATTGCTTAAATAACAGAGATTTTAATACATGTAGTAAAGGTTAACATTGCCTTTTCTTATAACAATTACCACCATAATAAATAATTAACCTACTATATATATATATATATATATATATATATATATGCGAGGAAAAAACCCTGCATGGGATGTACCACCGACAGATAGATGGAATACCATAACCAATTGGCTCCAACTTGGAGAAACATCAGACATCTCAGACCAGAAGAGCACAATCTTAGAAACAGATAAGATACAGAGAGGAACCCTCAGAGAGATGGAGTGCCACCCACCCTGCTCAGGAGTATGAGGGGTGGGTAAGAGAGAATTTGTAAATTTCTATCCATGTTGTTCTGCCGTTGTATAAACCGTAAAAAGTGTCTGCTTACTGTATATACAATACACATATTATATCCATTTAATAAATGAAGGAATGAATGAGGGAAACCTTCCTTTAACACACACAAAGCACTATGGTTAATGCAAAACATGAGAAAAAAGTAAATAAGCAGAATGAAATAATTAATATGACTAAGAAGCCTTGTCCACAAATCTCCATAATTCAAATAAATGGAAAAAGATAAAATACTGCATTCTCTTTTCGTACAATGAGTAAGAAGAAGCAAATGTATCAACTGAAAATCCATCCCTAGTTAACCCATCATTTGTACACACCATGATATATAATCTGCACTATTTTGAAATATTTATGCTTATGGCTACATAATTTGTAATTATGCATCTATAATATGTGTACACTTGTAGATTTTATAAAAATATGCTGTTTACACTTTCTATTTTTTTACCTAGAAATTACCTCGGACTATTTGTCTGTGACACGTCATTATCAAGTAAAAGAGGATTGTTCTCTGTTTTCCCTTTTTCTTTTTAAAAAAAAAAAAAAAACACAATCCATTATTTTGCAACTTTACAATACTATTAGTTAACCATGTTGAGGCTTCCTGGCTGCCCTCTGTTGATGATCAGCTCAGAGTCACGGCCACACCTACACATTACGGACCATTATATCGCTGTGATGCAGCTTTAAAAGGCTGGATCACTTCCCCTTATGTAGAAGCACTTTGACAAACCCTCTCTGCACATTTCTGGGGAATTCACTCAGCTCTGAGCAGCACATGGAAATGGAAGACCAAATGGAAAGCCAGAAGAGAAGAGGCGTGAGCAAAGATAACCTAATATGTGAGCCAAATCCTTTTTGTGTTTCATGCTTATGCTTAATCTTCAGTTTGAGTCATGTAGCACAGCTGTTATTACTACATAGAACTTGTTTTTTGTATTGTTTTGGTTTTTTTGCTTCGGTTATTAATGATTTCATGTAGTCTTACGCTGACCAGGCGCTCTTTATGTAAAATGGGTCACGATCTGCATGACAGCAGGAGTTTATTGTGCTTCATGCGTAGATACGAACACACCTGTGCTGATAAAAAGCGGCCACACAAGCCAGGGGATAGCATGGCTCCATCGTCATAGAGACAGAAATCACATGTCATGAAGATAAATGCTCCCAACAGCATGTGACTGAGAACGCTTGGGCATTAGCTTCCCCACTTTTTTTTTTTTTTTTTTTACATGCTCTATTAAGACAAGCAAAAGCAAACTGTTATTTTCAGAGCTTTGACTAACAGGTGTGGACAATTTCCATCCTTCAGTTTTTAGATAAACCTAAATGACCCATGAAAGACGATAGAGTGATTGTCCATTTATTATCAGTCAGGCCTACATATATTTTCAAATGCAGAAAGCGCTGTTCTATAAAGCTGGTCGCGACTGCGTTATTATCCCGTCTGTGTTTAATCCAGCCTTTGCTTCCTTTGTCGAGCTGGAGAAGTCAGTCCATGCTAAAGAGTGAAAGTTCTGGTGCTTTTGTTGTACCGGTTGAAGTTATACTCACAAATACAGCACGTGTTGCCATTAAGCACTTTGTTTTAGACCCTGTGGTAGCATACTGTTGACTCTTCATGTTCACTTCACTAGATCAAATGAGCCAGTAACACAGAGTTTTCTGCATCAGTTATGCATTGAGAAATACATTTCTCATTTTGCAACAGTGACAATTTTCCTAGGTTGAACAACAGGACGCCGTTTCCATTTGGTCAAGTGATTTGGTGAGGTGCGACCTAGTTTAATGTGGTTTTGGTTGAACTTTATCTACTGAGGTGCGGGTAACTATAGCAAAAGCAACAGAGGCTTGCAAAGAGGAAACTTTCCATCAAGGATTAATTGTCTTTTCTCCGATAACAAAAAAAACATAAACTTTGAAAAGAAAGGCTTCTCATCAGCACTAATTAGCCTGAGCGGGAAACAACGTCAGCCTTGTTTTATTACTTTTCTTAACAAAGCCATACTCAAGAGATCATGTTGCGTCAGCCAACATATTAATATTTGCTCTTTGCACTGATTTCTTGTGGTTGTTTTTTTTGTGTGTGGGGGGGGGGGGGGGGGGGAATGACGACTGCGAGTGGTGTGTCATAGTCACAAGGATAACAAAAACGCAACCTTCGACACACCTTATGTCTGCATGTGGCATTCAGAGTCACAGGTAAACAAAAGACACGTGTTTTGCAGTAGAGCATTATAATTTTATGTGGTGTAAAGTCCATGCTAACAGTTGAATGGAAGTAATCACCTTCTAGCATGCGCGCTACATGTTAGCAGTTCCCCCTCTTGCTTTAGCAATTCAGATTTTGTTAAAGCAGGCATTTCAAGGGGACAGTAGAGCAGTCAGCCCATGTTCGGAGGCGATAACTCCTCAACTGGGTCATTTAGGGTTTGAAGATCAATCTTGAGACTCCTTGTCTTAACCCCCTTTTCTCTCTTCCCGTTCCCGTCGAATCACTGTAAAATCAGCCTACTTGCGCTACAAAGTAGCATTTCTACATTTACAGTCATGGCAATCTAGTCAGAAAATCTGTCAAATCACTGTCTCTTCGTTTCCTTTCACTAGCCGAAGGGCCCATTGGATCTCTGGGGTGCATCGGCTGGTTTTTGGTAATTGTCTCAGGATTCTTCGTTTTTCTGACCTTCCCGATCACAATCTGGTTTTGTTTTAAGGTGAGTGATCTGAAAACCAGAAAGCAACCATTGTGTTTCAGCGCAAACGTGAACATGGGCTGATTTCGTGTTTGTGATACTGATTCTGTCAGATTGTTCAAGAGTACGAGCGGGCCGTCATCTTCAGGCTGGGTCGCATCACAGGCCGAAAGGCAAAAGGACCAGGTGTGGTAGTCTTGTTGCTTCTTTTGTTAGCTTTTTTACACCAATTTTTAAATTGAAATACTAAACGTTCCTGCCTTCATCTGAATGTCGACAGGAATTTTCTTCATTTTGCCATGCACCGATTCCATCGTGAAAGTGGACCTGAGAACTGTGTCATTTGACATCCCACCACAGGAGGTAAGTGACACACAACAACCCACATTTAGAGGAACTTTATCCAGAACCCCATCAAAAGAAGTGACTTTAGTGTGCATGCTCGCTCTAGATTCTGACTAAAGATTCAGTCACCGTGTGTGTGGATGGCGTGGTGTACTTCCGAGTTAGTGACCCCATCGCCTCTGTGGCCAATGTGACTAACGCTGACTTCTCCACTCGGCTGCTGGCACAAACCACCCTCAGAAATGTTCTTGGCACCAAGAACCTTGCGGAGGTCTTGTCAGATCGTGAGGGCATCGCTCACAGCATGCAGGTATGTAAACTCAAAAGGCTTAGGTAACACTTCTTAGACTGACTTTTGTTCCCACTTTCCTGAGTCATAAATCATTACTGTGTTTGTCAAAGGCCTGGAAGATTATAAATTGCACACCAAGGGTAATCCTTCTTTCCTTCAGGGTTATATAGCTTCTGAACTGTCATTTTGAGCATGATATGTTAACTGAAACAAAAATCTGTATTTTCTCTTCTTTCTTATGCACTTCTTGTTACTGTGCACTATTTTATTTTTATATTTGTATCATGTTCATGTTCGAATAAATTCGAACTATCTTGGCCACTTCATAGGCAACACAGATTTCCCCTCTGTTATGCACATAAAGGCATATTCCATAAATTGGAATGTTATTTAACTTATTCACAAAATAATTACAAAAAATTATGTTTTAAAGCCTTTATTTATGTTGATTATGATGATTTTCTACTTACCGCTAAGAAAAACACTGCATTTACATTTAGAATATTACATTAGACAAATAAAAAAAAAGCATTTTAATACAGAAATGCATGCTTGATAAGTCTGTCTAATGCCTACTTACAAGTTGTTGTTTTGAAAGGTGCTTTTAATCTGAAATACTCGTATTTGTCAGATATAAAATTGCACTTCTCCTCCTCTAAACACCACTAAAGACATTTTCAAGTTCCAAGTCTGAGGTGATGATCCTCTTTCTGTAATCTCCAGTCAAACCTGGATGAGGCCACGGACAACTGGGGCATCAAGGTGGAGCGTGTGGAGATCAAAGATGTGAAGCTGCCTACTCAGCTGCAGAGAGCCATGGCAGCTGAAGCTGAAGCAGCTCGAGAGGCCAGGGCTAAGGTCAGGATAAAACCCAGAAACTCTTTTAAAATTAGCGATGAGTGCATCACGCAAAATCTGATGATTGAGTATTTTAATGCTTGTCTCTGTCTTGCTGTAGGTGATTGCAGCAGAGGGTGAAATGAACGCCTCTCGCGCCCTGAAGGAGGCCTCTCTTGTGATCGCAGAGTCTCCGTCAGCCCTGCAGCTCCGCTACCTGCAGACTCTCAACACCATCGCAGCAGAAAAGAACTCCACCATCATCTTCCCACTGCCCATGGATATCGTGTCTCATTTCATGCGCAAGTGAGGGCACTCATGCCATCATTTGCACTTTGAGGAAGGAGTTGGGCAGCGAACGCTCTAGTTTATGCCTATACTAGAGAAAATAAACCTGCCATTATTTAGTCCAATGTCAAGGTTCCTTGGCTTGTTTGATACTGTTGGTCTTGATCACATGGGGCCTTTCCTATGACTGAACAGAATATGGAATAGCAGTGTGAAATTGGGAGCAAGTACAAGTAGCTGAATGTAAATAAAACAAGAAACGAATATAAAGTGTCAAGAAAATGTGTTCCATGGTGTCAAATAATTTGAAAAGCTTCTCTTGTATCTTAAATCTGAAAAGCCCCAAATCCTTGAAATAGATTTTGTTCCTTGAACAAAATATGTTTTTGAAAAGCCATACTTTAGTTTTCAGGAATATTATGCCCTGTTGACATTATTTTTGAAGTGGCAATCAAGGATACTTTCTTGTTGTCATTTTCTTTATTTTTGTTTTACAAATAAAATTCTTGAAAATGTGTGTATGTATATTTAAGTCACTTTACTCTGGTACTCTTAAATAAACTAAATCCACTGAAGTCTGTGTAATTTAATTTCGGTATGTGAAGGTCTTTGGTAAAGAACGTTTGTGAACAACATTAAGACTGAGGAAGACAGCAGACTGTTCAGGAATGAAGGTTTGAAGAGGTTTAATGCAGGGTTAGGCTACAGGCAAAACTTCAAGAAGAGGTGAAAGAACCTGTTTGCTGGAAAACAACTATGGTGTAGACAACACACATTTCTTCTTTAAGGAAGAATGGCAAAAAAAACTAATATTCCTCGATGTTCTGGTTGCATGAGAAAATAAAAACTAAATACTACATGTGGCAGAAAACTAAAGCTACACATAACCCCGTGATAAACGTAGTGGTGGCAGCATCACGCTGAGGAGATTGTTTACTTAAGCAGGGACAGAGAATCCTATCAGACCAACAAGATGTTTGTTGGAGCTAAGTACAGCGCAACATGGAAGCAAAGCTGTTAGAAGCCGTAAAACACTTCAGAGTAAGGCAAAGGCTCGCCTTCCTGTAAGATCACAAATCACACACATACAAGCGTTAAAATGCAACAGTTTAGAACTAAGTCTGTCTGCTTGCTAAAATGGCCCAGTGAAAATCTGAATTTAAGTCCATTTGAGAGTTTGTGACAAGATTAAAAAAATTGCTGTTCACAGTTACTGTCCAACCATCCTAACAAAGTTTGAGCTATTTTGCGAAGATAAATGGACAGACATTTCTGTATCCAGATGTGCAAAAGCTGGTATGGACCTACCCCCAAAGACCTGCAGCTTTAACTGCAGCAAAATATGGGTTCTATAACTATTGACTCAGGGTGGCTTAATACAAATGCACAACACACCTTTGGCATTTTGATGCAATGAATATGGGAAAGATGTGTTGTGCATAGATAATAAATGAAATCCAGTCCTCTTTTCCCACATTGCTTCCAATTTGCCACTAAGATACATTTAACTTTGTAACTGTAACATGACAAAGTAGGAAAGGCTTCAAGACATATAAACAGGAAAAAAAGAGCATTTGGGGAGCGAGATAAGGAGCCATTGAAGAGTATATAGAAGCAGCTCAAAGTCAAGCTTAGCAAAGAGAAGTATAGGAAGAAGCTGGGAAATAAAGCGCGAAGGAACAATATCAGAGATGTGTGGTCAGTGATGAAGAAGATCACGGGCTTCAAGCAAAAGGAGGATTGTATAGATGAAATTCTGGACAGAGCCATTGAGCTGAGCTCATTCTTCAGTAGGTCCAGTTCATGATCAATCCCATCCTCCTCCTCTCGTGTACCCAGACAAACAGACATCCCACCCTCCTCTGACCCACAGATGTTCCATCTTCCAACATGGATTCTTCTGCTTCCACCAGTTTGCCTTCAGTCAGGAGATGCTGTTGCTCCCTTTGCCTCCCTCTCCCACATTTCTGGATCTAGAAGTCAGGTGAAGAGTCAGCTGGAGATACTGAACCGGAACAAGGCTGCAGGTCCAGATGGTGTCAGCCCCAGAGTCCTGAAGGTCTGTTCAGAGCAGCTCTGTGGGATTTTGCACCCTCTCTTCACCCTTCAACCTCCACTGTCATCTGGACAAAGCAGGCAGCACTGTGAGGATCATGTTCTCTGATTTCTCCAGTGCATTAAAGACATTTCAGCCTGCTTTGTCAGAAACTTCAGGAGACAGTCACCTGGGTCTATGACTACTTGACAAACAGACCACAGTTTGTGAGACTGATCCTGTTCTTTTTCACTCTGTACACTTTAGACTTCGAGCACAAGTCTGACTCCTGTCATCTACAGAAATACTCAGATGACTCTGCAGTCGTCGGGTGTATCAGAGATGGACAAGAAGCTGAGTACAGAGATCTAGTGGATCGCTTTGTGGTATGGTGTGGAAGCAATCATCTCATCCTGAATGTGAACAAAACAAAGGAGTTGATTGTGGATTTCACAATCAACTCCTTTGTTTTGTCCTTCAAGGTTTGCATCAAGATGCTGGAGATCTTCTATAGGTCTGTTGTTGAGAGCGTCATCTTTTCTGCTGTCATCTGTTGGGGGCAGCAGCATCAGAGCCAGGGACCTAAAAAGGCTCCACAACCTGATAAAGAAGGCTGGTTCTGTTCTGGAGACGACCGTGGAACCTCTGAAGATGATAATGCAACGAAGGATTCTTTATAAAACCAAGAAAATTATGGACAACCCTGACCATCCTCTTAATGAGACTGTGTTGGGAAAAGTGTCTTCAGTCAGACGCTTGTTCAAATTTGCTGTAATACAGACCGTTACAACAGATCTTTCCTGCCAACAGCCATCACTATCTACAAAAACTCTTTGAAGAATTTGGATTAATATGAGTTACAAGTAAGGGACGATGCCCGATGAGATGTCCATTTTCAGAAATTCATGCATGACGTGGGGGCATGAACCATCCAAAGTGGACGACAGTGGTTTCCCCGAAGTCCATTAATTTCTGATAATGGACACCTGGAAGGGCAGTATCCCGCTTATACCATGGTCACTTTAAGAAATATTAACTAAATTATTAACACTTTAATGTTTTTTTTTTCAACAATACAATTGTATGTTTTTCACAAGAAGCAAAGGTAACCAGCGTCAACTGTCTAACCATTACCAGCCAACGTTTGAGCCAGCGCAACAATTTAGAACAATCAGGCTATTTGACCAGAGCTTTTTTAATGGACACCCTGAAGCCAGTCAGAATCGAGTATTCATCCAGACCATGGTATAACAAGAATTAATTTCCCTTTGAGATCAATAAAGTATTTTAGAATTTGAATTGAATTGAATACATGCAAAGGACAGTATATCTCTTGTTTTCTAGTCCCATATTGGAGGATATACAACCCTTTGGATCATCTTGTTACTGAAAAGTGCTATATAAATAAACTTGCCTTGCCTTGTTGTTGGCTAGTATTATTAATATAATTTGTACAGTATGGCACAACCCATTAAAAAAGAACACAAGCCATTTAATATTTTTCTTAAACACTTTAATACTGTCCTCTCCCCAGAAATGACAAATAAAAGCATCAACATACCGTGTTCACATTACACTGATGAACGCTTTTATCCCTCCTTTTCTACGTCTCCCCACATTAGTTATAGCTTAACCATGAACAATGCGGAGAGGTCAAAAAAGAGGACAGGAGAACGAGGACAGCAAAGGCCGAGAAAACATGCTTCTGTTTCTGTCGGTGCACAAAGACACACAACTCGAGTTATAAATGTATTTACATTCAAACATACAATCAGCACCAAAAATCAAGTCTCGGGATCAAAATCCATCTGAGCTATAGGTTTTAAAGATAATCCTCTACAAATTTCAATTATTGAACTGATGGTAGACAAGCCACATTTGCTACCGTAGCATTCAAAAATCAACATGAGTGTTCAAAAACCTTGTCAAATATATTAAATTATTCACGTTGTTCTGTGGGTAGGTTCGACCAAATGCTACATATTCAATGGCTGCTACAAAATGATCACAAAGAGGTCCTTCTTTAGTAAACAAAATGGCATGAAAGAGTTTTATAAAAATGCAATAATTAATTATTTTTTCTTTTTTTTTTGTTTTTTACATTCAGAGCAAAGTGAGAAACAAATGTCCAAGGGACACATTGCAGGGTCATTACAATACCAGGTTTACGGTTTAGAAACTGTAGTCCATTCAAAAGACTTATATTGAAATCCAGGACTGTTTGCTGCCATTTGTAAACAATAGCTATGTTGCATCCTTGTAGACTGTAGTTTTTGCACCTGAGGTGAAGCTTTTAGGAGGAATCTTTCAGTGACATGAGTGAGGAATAATCCCGAACAATCTGAAAACACAGTGAGTATCTGACTGGACTTTATTTTTTTCTTTTTTTCTTCTTTTTTTTACAATTGAGCAGACATTCTTAAAATCACCAGTGTAGAAAAAAAACAAAAGATGTGATAAAACAATTGTAGTTATCTCTCTTACGCTGCATTTGACAATCCTCTGTCAGGAGCATTCAACCCTGTGTCCAAGTCGTACAAAAATGTTGACGTTTAATGAAAAGAGTTTCTTTCAAGACCATCAAAAAGTGCTGGTAAAGGAGTTAAAGACCAACGTCGCACTTGACTTCTATTTTGACCCCCGGTAAACATGTGTAAAAAAGCACTAGAATACATAAATTAATCTTAACTAAATTTATTGCTGCGGCAATGAATAGTTTTATTGCCGCAGCAATCAGACCTTTGATTTAAAATTAAAAGTAGGTGAAACCATATAATCTTACTATATTTCAAAATGATTGTTTAAAAGAATACTAGAGCCACAAGTAGTACTACTTCTAACAGTTACTATAAAAGAAATACAACTCAAGCATTTTTTATTTATTTATTTGAAGTTTAAAGCAGCATTGTGTAACTTTTAGCCACCAGGGGCGCTATACCTGTTACTTCCTGGTTTAGTGCCCCAGAGGCCACTGGGCACACTGCATTGTCGGAAAATTAAACAGTCTCCCTCCGTGTTTTGGGACCTGATAGCAGACCACTTTGGACCAGCAGACTGAGAAGTCATGGAGTAACTTGCAAAGACAATGCCACATTCACCCCTCTAGATTAAATCGTATATCAGATAACCAAAATTTTGTCTGGTCAGGTAAGTATCCTATATGTCTTCCTTTGTTGTTACTCAGACTGCCATAACCTAGAATGGGTCATGTGACCCATTCTGCGACAGAACCGACTTTCTCCAGTTATGTAGGCGAGTTTTTGAGAAGGGCATTGATATGCACCAAGTACTGTATATTGACCTGAAAAATCATTTAATATAGCTACCTCAAATTAAGCTAATATATGGGTCAAATCTTACACAGTTTACCACTCTAGATTAACTTTTATTGTAATCCATCACACAGGGACCCATTTCTGCAATCAACTGTTCAACATAAGAAAGGTGAGAGAACGTGCATTCGAGCACGGTATAGCTTTACCTCTCTTAAGAGCTAATGTCCAAAGCTTTCTGTTAAAAAAACTGCAGTGAAAAAGCAGCTTATAAATGGTCACCATCTCCGAATCACAACTATTCATTTCAAGGCTTTTGCACACATCTTTACCAGGACTGCCAAAAAAACGTCAAGAGCATTGTTGTGACTGAAAGTCTGGTACATCAGCGGTACATGCAGCTCGCCTGCTGAGCTGGAAACATTCAAATCAAGTGTGCTGGTAAATATTTTTTCTGCATTTTCTTTGCATTTCTTAGCAGAACAAGTCATCAAGAGAATTTAGCAGTAACCAGCGCCAGATCTTCACAATGAAACCACATAATTCCCTCCCACGCCCACTCCAATTCAAATGTCTGTTTCCCAATAAATACAACTATATTAGCTACTAACCCAAATGCATGCTGCCCTCAGTAATATCACTGCTGACTATCTATTTACAGTGGTCAACCTCATGTAAAGTTTAGACTGTGTTAGCTTTGTGGACAAAAGACCGCAGCTTTTCACAATGTCTTGTTTAAAGCCAGGCAAAAGATCATGACCCTGAAGGGTAATTTTGCTAGAATTTTACACAGCGGGATTTGACAAACAATTTGAAATAGGATATTTTTTTGCCATTGTAAGTTTTTTTTTTTTTTTAATATAAATAGTTGGCTGGTGTGGTGTTTTTCTCAGAATTGTAAAATAATTTGGGGAAATCTTTTGAAATAGTTCTAAACTATGTGCTCTTTTGGCCAGTTGTACAAAAGAAAAGTAAAAGAAAATCTACTGAATTGTAACTTAGATATCCCCTGAATAATATATTCTAGTATGCCGAAAATTCAGTATGCAGAAGTATACATGAATATACCGATTAAAAATAAAAGTGTATTACGAAAAAGATTATGAACAGGTACTATAAATACAGGTTTGACAAGGTTTACACTAATTAAGAACATCACAAAAGGTAAACAGGGTTTTCTGCTTTACCTACATAATTTAGAGAACTATTACATAAGGGAGTCCTCTGAGCATCATCTGCTGTCTGCAGAATTTTCTGCATCCATAGGCAAATCCGATAACTTGTGTCCAGTTAGCTCTGAACATGTCCTCTGCTTAGTTCACGAAATGAAACACCATGCATTCATGTTCCAAGGCTTGCTAATTTTTTAGGTGAAAGGGTATGTACAGTTCCTTTAAAAAAACAAACAAAAGTATTCATGCCCCTTGAACTCTTTGTCGCAGAATAGCTACAAACTTCAGTGTAATGTGTTGGGATTTTATGTGATAAAAAAAACACAAAGTAGCGCATAATTGTGAACTGGAATGAGTCGGATACATATTTTTCCACTTCAACAAATTTAAAAGGCTTGGCACACTTTTCATGCACTGCTTTGTTCATCATCTTGAAATAGAAGGATTATGACGCAGCTGCAAACCTACTAAGAAGCTGGATGTTTAGCTGAACTGATGGGCAGAGAGCAGCCGGAGAGTAGAACGATTAATTGAGCAAAATGAATTGTATTCCTGGAAGAAACCTGCAAAAAAGGCTGTAATATGCTTTTTTCATGGAGTCGATGTTGACCTTCTAGCAGGACAATGACTTTAAAAATGTATGTCGTCTATGCCAAATTCACATATATAATCATATTCTAGAATGGTCCAGTCAAAGTCCAGACTTTATTTCAGAGTCTGTGGTAAGACTGGAAAATTGTTGTTCACAGTTGCTATCCAGTCATCCTTTATGACCGAGCTTGAGTTGCCATGCAATTGTATTGATGAGGTAACTAATTACTTGTACGGGATTTTTATTAAGAGGTATCCGATTAAATCTGGCTTCTTCGTGTTGGTCTATTAAATATAATCTCAATAAAAACAAGGAAGTTTGGGATTCTGATGTTAGAAAATGTGAAGTTCCCAGGGGGTGAATACTTTTGCACATTCAAACCACTGTACTGTGCTCAGGATCTCCAGATCGTCTGCTATCTCGGGGGTCCTATGTCATATACTGTATTCCACTTCTGTCCCATGAGAAACATCTTTAAACATACAAACACGGCTATTTTCTAAACATTTCAGCATCAATAAACAGATCACAGCAATAGTTTCTTTTTACAATAAAACTGGAAGACTTTCACAGTACATGCCTGCTTAATTAGCAAATTACATGTAATAAATAAATCAGATATAAACATCCTCCTATAAAGAAACAGACAACAATTAAAACGGTGAATCCTCTGCTAGGTTTCCCTTTGCGCTGAGCTCTCTGTCATCTGTCACGTTGTGTTTTTTGTCGCTTTTTTGTCGAGACACAACAGGCTGCACATTCCACTGAGGTACGTAGAAAACAGCAAACACAGATTTTGCGCGCTGACCTGAGGGAACTGAAGTAAAGAGGAGCTCATCATGTGAAGGAAGACCTGGCAAGGTTGTAAAAAAAATGTTTACAAAGTTCTTTGTATTTTGCAGGTAACATGGCTCCCGGGATGCTAAACTATCAGTGCTGAGCTGATTAGAAAAACTCAAATAGAACTCGAGGAGGCAATTTGCTTCCATTTACAAACCAATTTTGGATCCGAAGTCCCTTAGAAATGAAACATTGGTCGCTTTCTGCTGGTGAGGTGGTAGGACCAAGTTTAAGGCGCTTTGTTTAGTCCAGACGGAGAGATAGAACTGAGAACAGGAATTCGAGTGACAGAATACATCCTATTCTGACGGAGAACAGCTTATTTAACTGAGGGTGTGTGAGCTTATATAGCTATCTTTATGAGGACCAAAGCTTGACAGCAGACCAACGTTGTCAGGACAATCGGCATTGTGAGGACATTTTGCAAGATCCTCACAATGCAAATTGGGCTACTGCTTAGGTTTAGGGCTAAGGTGTGAATTGAGTTTAGGTTATGTTTAGGGTTGGGCATCTTACCCATGACCTTAGGTTTAGGGTTAGGCGATGCAATGTCCTCACAATGATGTATATACTAACATATGTGTGTGTGTGTGTTCACCACATCATCTTCTCGTGACTGGAATGTGCTATTTCCATCTCTACAGTCGTGCTACGCAGAACACATGCAGGGGGAGGTTTAACTATCAACAATACCTGTTCTAAATATTTAACAGTATTTACAGAATACAATTAAACACAAGATAAACATGGATCTCTGACAAGAAGAGACACTTTCCCCCCCCCCCCCATCTTATAGCATCTGTGTATCACGAGCACCACCAGTTGGGGGGGTTCACAGTGTCTGTACAGTATTCTGGTAACTGGTTCTGGTTACTTTTACGTACCACCACACACGGCGAAGGAAAGAGTTGGAGTACTGAAGAACAAAACGGGAATGTGTGAGATTTACCAACTGCTTTTTAATTCTGTAAAGAGGCGTTTGAGTTACAGCGACCTGCCGACCCCCTGTGAGTGGGCGTGTTCGGGCCGGAGGAGTAGTTGTGATTGACAGCGGCCCTGTGAGTGGGCGTGGCCGGACCGGGAGAGAGGTTTTGATTGGCAGCAGCTCTGTGCGACGGGGAGCAGTACTGAGCTTGCCTGGGACAGCCGTGACAGTGGGTTGGCGAGTCGCACCCCGCCAAGGGCGAGGAGGAGAAGAGCGGGGAGGAGGGAACGGGGGAGGTGGAGAAGGAGGAGCGGTGGAGAGGCGATGAGGCCGGGGACATGAGGGGGCTGGTCTGGAGAAGCCACAGCAGCTCCTCGTTGTTGCGGCTCAGGCGCTTCTTCTCGGTGCTCTCCTTCTCCACGGACTCCTGCAGGTTGGCGTTCTCCTCCGACAGTTGCCTGTAGGGGGAAGGAGCGCATGGTTTGCACGAAGCAGGAAATACGATGCAATGTCAGACAACACAAAGTTAAGAAAAACGAAAAAAACAAAAGTCAACCTATTAAAAATGTCTTGGTCCTCATATTAAAACCAGAAAGATCTTTTGGAAATCGGAAATCATTTAGCCGTCCAAATTTAATCTAAGCATGAATGTTGAAAGTCCACTGATTTTAACACTAACTCATATTCCCATTCGATGTCAGCAGATTTCCGCTCACACTGAGCCTGGATGTGTAGAAGAAGTTTCTTCCTGTTACAAGATGGAACTTCCTTTCCACTGTGGCCACATACTTGTTCAGGGGAAGGGATTGCTGCAAATTCAGTGGCTTAAAACAACTGGCTGTTTTTTCCTTAATAGAAAACTTTTCATTTTTTTTTACCAAGTGATAAACTAATTAATTAGTTAGAATAGACTTATTCTAGACCAGGGGTGTCAAACTCATTTTGGTTTACGGGCCGCATACAGCTTAATCTGATCTCAAGAGGGCTACACGAGTAAACTCATTGCAAGATTAAATAGAACTAGTAAAAGTGGACTTGTTGTTGATTTTTATATTAAATTAATTTCACTTTTACACAATACATTATGAATAACCTCAGCGTTTTTAAGAAAAGTATGTGCAATTTCAACAATACTTTTACTCAGTTAAACATTTACTTGTGCATTATGCATAAGAACTGATCACAGTGACTGTACAACATTGAAAAACATTTATTCACATTTTTTTTGGAACTTAAAAACACTGTCCTGCATGACAAAATACATCAAACAGATAAAAATTAAGAAATGATTTAAAATCAATTTTCCCCATCTGAAGCTCAGTGCTACCATCTGCTGATTAAAACACAGCGCCCCTCGTGGACAATACTAGGAACTGCAGATTTTCAATTAAACATAGTACATGTTTTTTTCAATAATTGTTTTATCATTCTCTTCCTTTTATCTCCTTTTTCTTCCACCTTTTCTTTTTTTCTTGTTGTTCTTAATTTTCTCTCCTACTTTCCCATTGTAGTGTCCATATCATTTGAGATATTCCCAGCATAAATCATAATAAAACTATTCACATTCATAAATCAAGCGGAGCACTATGGCAAAAGCAGTACTGCTCCACTTGTGAAAGTCAAACCTGATAAGCTCTTTTTGGCATTAAGACAACAATTCGTATTGCCACATTGCCAGACAGGACACTGGAAAAAAAAATTGTTGAATAATGATAATGCATTTAGCCACCGGGCAGGACTAAATTGTTCGGGCCATATGTTTGACACCCCTGTTATAGACCATAGTTGACTTTAAATTTCTTATCATAAAATGGGTTTGTTTTAAACTGAATCTGTTTGTCTTTTAAAGTGCCTTCATATTATACCTGTTGTGAAATGGCAATATATAAATATATTGAATATGTACACCCCCCTCCCCCCCACCTTCCATCCTCTCCTCCTCTTCTTCACTTTGGTTTTGCTCTCACATCAGAACATCATCAACCAAAATAGCCTTTGTCCAACTATTTGCAAATTTACAATAATTTTACTTGCAACAGTATAATTTTTCCACATTTACTATTTAAAATTATTTTTTTCTTATTTTATAAAAAAAAATATTTAATATGTATTTATTTTAAATATTTCAAAAATTGTATTTTTATTAGGGTAATTAAATTGATTTATAAGGTTTCAGCACCATATAGATCCCATCATATGGACTGTTAGCTTTTCAATATTTAACCGCATTTACTAATTTTTTTAGATTGAAGTTAAGGGCATCTTTTACAAAATTTTGCAATTTATTTTTTACAAAAAACACAGCTGTGAAACAGGAGTGGTGATGGTGGTGGTGGGGGTCTCTGATGTGCTTGTGCTTAGTTTTGCTGTCTTCTCTTTTGAAGTGTTTACTATTTCTAAAACTATGGATGCTAATCTTATCTAATGGACCTTCTTCTGTTACTAAGTTAAGTGGAAGCTTTGGGAAATTTTGATGCCATTTTTGTTTTGCTGTTTTTGTTGTCTTTATCATCTTATTTACATTGCTAATATAACATTTGATCTGCAGTACGAAGTGTTAACCATAATGAAAATCACTGTACAAACCAAAAATTATGTCTTATGGCAGAACACATTTTCTTTTCTGAATCATGTTTGAGTGACAGTGATTGAACAGTGTGTAGAATATAGATTGATATAGATTTTTCTGTTTATAGATATTTCCCTTTTTCCACTTTATAAACCATCTTTTTTTATTTTGGCTGGTTAGTATTGTGCATAAAGTTTATGGTTATCTGCAACAGACTAGCCTGTACTCCAACTGTTACTAAATTTCTAAGTCCTTTTCAGAAAAGTTTATTAAAGGGACATAAAACATTAGAGGTTGTGTCCTTGGGTGACGATGAGATAGAACATATTTGGTTTAATGGAACAAAATAAGACATCTCAGAGAAAACTAAGAATTTCCAATTGTTCTGTTTTCCAAAATACAATGAAAGCTTCAGAAAACATATAAACATAAACATATAAATAAATATTTTTAATGCTGTTAAATTCCAACCTACCTTGACCCATCTTAATAGCTGATGTTATGAACTACAAATGATTTGTCCATCTTACTTAATAAACAGGATAAACCGATTAAACTTATCATAAATAACCATGAACAACAGATCGGGGAAATCGCCCTTTACTTTAGCGGCAACAGGCCAGCCATGGTGTACTGCTTACAATGTGCTATTGAACAGTCATTTATACATTCTGTTTTAGTCTGTCTCCAGATGTTTTTCTACAAGGATCACCACATAATTGGCACATAATTGGCACATAATCGATTTAAAAGACTTCTTCTGTGGTAATATAACCAAGCAGTCTGTATTAGTCAATTCTGTCATCAAAACAGGGCACGTAAATCATTACTTCCTTTGTTTTCACAAAGTGAGACTCTAACATACTGACCCATGTAGCCAAACTTATAGTTCTCACCTTTACCTTCAAAGTTTTGTAATAATAATAATAGCTCTTTATTAGCTTAGATAAAGCCAAGCTTTCAGCGACTAGGCCATTGTGTTGAGTTTAATATTAGCAGATTGTGCACTACAAGATCTTCTTACATTCCTAGAGGCCCTGACCCAACCTATATTTGCGTAAAATTGTATCTTACACAGACCTCACAGCCCAATCTGGTGGTTGACTGGGTGTGTCTTACCTAGACATAGTGAGGTTCATCTGAATACGAGCCCTCATATCTTCATTCTGCTGCTGTAGAACTTGGATCTTCTCTTCGAGGAACACATTCTTTTGAGCCTGCTCAAATTCAGAACGCAACAACGGTGCAATCTTTCACTCACCACACGCTCACCATCATCGGAGTGCAGAAAGACATGCGTACAGATGTATTTGCGTGCAAAGTTTTAAAGATTGTGCCTTTAGGAGGCTTAATTGAGCCTACCACTTTCTCCAGGTCAGAGATCTTCTTCTCCTGCTGGTGAATCTGCTGGTTTTTCATTTCAACAACCTCTTTCAGACTCTTCAGGTCTTTCTCAATGTGCTGGTATGGAGCTAAAGCATCCTGGTGAAAACAACAGAAATACGCATTAAAAGAAGACCCTGCCAAAGTCTTCACAACCCTAGGACACTAGATTTGCAAAGATTGCATATCCAGCTGGTGCACTTTTTGCAAAGTGTGCAAATGCTCCGCCCCTTGGCTGAACGCTAAGCTGGATTCCCACCACATGTGGGGTCGGGGTAGTAGTGGTGGGTGGCTGGTGGGATGGGGGGGGATCATTTCAGGGTTGTTTCAACTAGGTGTACTGTCAGTTCTTCTTGGAATTGCTGCTGCTGGTTAGGACACACCTCCTTGTGGATTATATGGATGTCAAGCGCACTAACATCAACAAGATGCTGGAAAACGGTGATGGTCCACCACTTTGTTTTCTGGTGAAATGATCTGGTTCAAATCATTGGATCAGAGGTGGCAACTCTCTCCATACACCTGTTATATTGAGTCACCTGTGCTGGGGATGGAGGCACTCCACCATGTCCCCGCTGTAGACTGGGTGGACCCTGGAGCAGAGGATGAACTCACAGATGTCCCTCAACTTAGTGAACAGAAGGTCAGCCTCATAGAGAATGTCTATGGTCTCCATTGCCTATCCATTTGATGCTGCCGCTCGATGCCCTTTCCCTCCAACTCATTCCCCTTTGTTTTTGACAAGCCAAAACGGTTATTATTTTTATTTATTTTTTTCAGATTGAGCAAACTTGTTTAGTTACGGTAACAGTACTTCAGACATAGCGGCAGTAGGAGGGTTGTAGCCAAGTTAATGTAGGCTGCCCTTTATCTTATGTATGCCGAGGGTCGTATTGGAAGCAATTTGTTACCATCTAGTGGTCAGGGAGTGAATGACATCCAGTTGTGGTTTTACATTGTCCAACTGTATTTAACCCCCCCCCCCCCCCACTAATAATAAGATATAATGTGTGCTCATTCAAAATAACAAATTTACAACTTAAACGTGTTTAGCATTTGCAAAAACAGCATCTATTAATTTAATAGATGGCCTAAGTCAGACCTATAGTCTGAGGCCATACTTTAAAATGAATGTTCATAGACCCACTCTGGCCAATCTGACAGAGTTCAAGTTATTTAATAAAGAACAGGCAGAAATCTTTGTTGATAAATCTGAAAAAGCAGTAAAGACATAACCTAAAAGAGTGGCAGCTTTAATTGCATGAGAAGGTATCCCTGCAAAGTACTAAATCAGAGGGGCAGAACACAAATGCCCACCGTACTTTTCCGACTTTTGTTTGCAAAAAATGTTGACATTTTCCTTTCAGTTTAATAATGCTGTGAGTGCTACTCTGTGTTGGTCTATCACACTAAATCAATATAAAATACATTGAAGTTTGTGGCTGTAACTACGTAGACAGAAAATTGAAAGGATATGAATACTTGTGAAATTCACTACAAAAACTTTTTGATCTTATTTACTAACAAGCCACAATAGATCAGACTTGTTTAGAGGCATCCTGGACTTGTGAGACAGATCTGTCTGTTTTCAGGTAGGTTGAAATTTGAACTCACAATGATTTGTTCATCTGTACTCCTCCTCAAAGCCTCCTCGAAGCGTTTGGCCTTCTCCTTTAGACTCTGGTTTTGAAATGTCAGAGTATCTACTTGATCCTAACAAAAGAGATACAGCAGAAACTGAACACCACACATCCAAACCCCCACCAACGAACAAATCTGTAAACTGCTCTCTTCTGCCGACACATTACCTGTAAAGACAGCCTGAGTTTCTCAAAATCCTCCTCCAGAAGGAGTCGCTGTTGATCATGAGCTTTTCTCAAGTCTGCACACAAACAAAGCAACAGAAGAAAGTGAGAAGAAGACATTTCTAACAGTTTCTGTATCACATGTTTTTTTTTTTCCGATTCCTATCGGAAAATAAAACCCCCCAAAAAAAACACAACATACCTCTCATTGTACGGGCATGCTCCTCGTGCAGTGTTGCCATGGTGATATTATGCATGTCTCTGAGCTCCTGCATGGCTGCCTGGTGGTTAACTGTCACCTCCTCCATCTAATATGTCAACCGAAACACATAAATATATATGCAAACACAACAAAGGTGACAGCTCACGTTTGACATGAAAGACTGGATCTCATCCCCGGGATTCCTCTCTGTCACCTGCTCCTGCTGCTGAGTCGTCAGCTCCTCCATCTCCAACCGATGCTCCACCTTTAGGTGCTCCACCTCCGCAGCGTGACACTTCCTGAGGCCTTCTTCCACCGCAGCCAGCTCGGCCTCCTGCTGCATCTGGAGCTCCTGCAGCTCGCGCTCAAACGCCGCCTCCATCGCTGTTTTGTCCTGCTGGAGTCTCTCCCAGCGCATCGAGTGGGAGGCTGTGCATCAAGCGAATTAAAAAGTTAATTAAAATGTTAAATTCTTACTAAGAATCGTTGATGTTGAGTAGCTCCTGTAATCTAAAGAGTTTTCAGAAGGTCACAGAGAAAAATATTTATAAGCTGACAAATCCTGAACATGTCTGTTAAAAGATAATCAGATCTATTAGAACAATTTGGAGAATTATTTTTGTTTTGTTTTCTATGCTCATCCCATTTTATAGTAACCCTGATATTGTTACTCTGACCATGCGTGCATGCAGTCACTGAGTCTGTGAAATAAACTGAGAGGAGAAGGAGGCATATTTGTTTTTAGAATGCTCTTTCCAAGAAACTGCAAGCTAAAAATAATACATAAATATACAGTGTTTCCAACAATTAAGGGACTTAATCTCTCATATTAGTAGAAGTAATTAGCGCATGTGCATTTCTGGGAATAAGAAAATAGGCAAGAGAACCAAGCTATAATTTTAGCTCTTTATTTAGTAATGTCTATTCCCACTTACTCATTTCCTTTCTAGCCTTCTGCAACTCCAGCGATAATTTACTTCGACCATTCTCGGCAGCTTCATTCTGTAAATGAATAAAAAAAAAAGGTTTGTTTGTTTTTATGTAAAAAGGAAGCTGTTATTGACAGAGGGAAAACAATTAATAATTATCATTAGGATGTTTGTATTTTTTATGTCAGTACCGATTACGGTATAATGACCACATTGGATATGAATTCAGTTGTTCTGTAAAGCCCTCCGAGTATATGACACATCCACAAGCCTACTAAGAATTGGCCATTCACCCAAACTGATGGGGGCAGAACCAATCAGAGGAGCAGCCAAAAGGCCAGTGGCATCTCTTGAGGAGCTACAGGTTTAAGAGTGCTGACATGTTAAGTATTAATTTTTCACTCTGCAAATCTGAATTTTATGCAAGCAAGAAGTTTGTTTCGAAGCAACATAGATTATGAAATAAGTCACATTTGGAGTTTGCTATAAGCCATGAATGGGATGTAGTAAACATGAGGAAGAAAGTGGTCTGGTTTGATTAGGCCACAATTGACATTTTGGCTTGCAGGAAAAAGATTACATGTGATGGAAACACTTTACATTACCCTAAACACCCCAACAGTGAAACATAATGGAGGCAGCATCATGCTGTGGGTATATATATATATATATATATAAAAAAAAAAAAAAAAAAAGCAGGGTCAGGGAAGATGGTGAAAGCTGATGGGACCTGGATGGACATAATCGCAGATTAACCCTGGAATAAAACCTGTCAAATGCTGCAGCAGACTTTAGACTGACGCGGACCTCACCTTTTAGCAGGACAGCCAAACTAAAAGTGGAGCCAGAGCTACAACAAAATAGATTACATTAAATCATGCTCATTGGTTAGAGCGACCCAATCGAAATGCGGAGCTAAATCCAACTGAGAATCTGTGAGTTGAAAACCGATGCTCACATTCAGTCTGACTGAGTAAAAGCTAATGTGCAGAGAGTAACGGCCAACAAAATTAGTTCCTAGAAGTGCAAAACTGGACTTTGTACGTATAAGAGATAGTTTTACAAGCTATTCCCTCAAGTGGGCCGAATACATATGCACAACACACTTTTTTTTGGGAATTTCATCTATGAAAGCATGTCTCATTTTCCTTCCTCTTCACTTATATATGCTGCTGTTTGCTGACTCTGTGTACTTTCGCAAGGCGCTGCAAGTTCATTAGTCGATTTTCTTACAGGGTTTAATGTCGCTCTTCATTAATTCCTTTTTGGAAGGGTGCATTTAACCTGCCAGGGGAATTGAACGTGACCTGCATGAGCAGCACAGAAAAACACTTTACAGTGCAGATGTTGCACATTTAATTCACTACACTCGTCATGTTTGCGTTCTATCAGCAGAGGGAGCCTAAACCCTCTCTGCTGTCCTCCACCAGTCTTCTCCTGCATTTCTGTGTGCTGAGGGAATGCAGTGCTCAGACAATGACCGTAAAGGAGTCAGACATATGCAGACAGTAGCAATGCTTTTCTGTCTGAGACCCTAGCTCACACCATCAGGCTCAGAGCATGGGGGAAACCAGCAGTCACTATCCTGGAGCCCTTCCACAGACACGATCCGCCTTACTCATCATCCAGAATCTCACCTTTTGGTGGTAAATTGTGCACCTCTAGAACCTGCGTCAGTTTGTACATGCGTTGCAAGTGTGTTTGATGCATTCAAGGGCCAGAGAAAATAGACAGGAAGAGACGTAATTCTGTTGGTAATCAAAGGTTGCTTCACAGGAAATCAGAGGGAAGGACAAGATCGCAATAAAAGTTACTATTTACGCACTCCCCTGAGAATTATTTGGCTGTTTTATGACATGTAAAGTCTTACGTAATCTGGTGTAGGGCCACTGTTGCATTGCCATGCCATTGCATGCCATGCTTGCATTGTGTCATTTCATTCTGCTTACCTTGAGGCAATAATGCTGAGCGGTGACGATGAAGGCATCCAGACCTAGAGAAGCTCTCCTCAGCTCATCTCTCAGAGCCTTCAGCTGCTTCTCCTGATGCTCGCAGTGCCTCTGCAGCCTTTGAACCTGGGTGACAATAAAAAAGACAGTAGAGTAGAACACAGTAGAAGAAAGCAAAGGAGCGATGCAAACCTCCTCATCACTGACCTCCTCCATTTGCTCCATCTTTTCCTTCTCATCCGCTTGCCTTTCTTGCTCCTTTTGCTGAGCCTCTTCTTTCTCTCTCTGCAGGTTCTCCTGGTGCTCCTGCGGCGGTCTCAGCGGGGCCACACGCCGAGGTGACCCTGCGGGAGTGGAGCCCCTCACTGTTACTGCAGGCCGCTGCCCTGGCTGGACTTTAGAGAGAAGAAAAGCAAACAGAGGTAACGATATGCGAACAGAAATGGGAGGAATTGTGTATTTTCACAGGGAAAAGTAAATAAAAATTCAAATAGATGGATTCAAATTATATCCACACTTCATGATATCTCATACAAACTCTTGCAAACATCTTCATACCTTGCAAACATTTAAGGGAAGGGATCTACATGCACTTAATTGCAGAGTAGAATAACAGTGATAATTTTTTTTTTTTTTAAATAAACATCTGAAAAGTGGGTTTTTGTTTTTGTCCCCATTTCCTTTATTACTCCTAAGTAAAGTCTTGTAACCCTCATAAGTCATCTAATGAGCAAGTAAAGTCCAGATGTGCATAATTTCAGTAAATCCAGCTTTTTTTGTGAAGGTCTCAAAAGTTCATAAGTGATTATAAATGAACAAACCGGACCACGAAGCCCAAGGAGCGCAGCGTCAGGGATAAAGGTCAGGGTTGACTTTATGAAGATGAATAAAGCTGGGATGGTTACAAAACAGCATCCCAGTCTTTGAACATCCCATGGGGCACTATTAAATCTATCGTATGAAAATAAAAGCGTATGACATGAAAGGCCAACTAAGCTAGAAATGTCCACTGACAGGAAGCCATAAAAATAGTCCTTTAAAGTTTATCGCAGCTTATGTGGGAGACACAGAAACGTGTAGAAGCAGTCGCTCTGGTCTGCATGCAAGCAAAAATGTGCATTTTAAAACTAAAACTGCATGTCAAATTGAATGCACTATGGTGACACATGGTGGTGGTAGCATCATACTGTGGGGATGATTTTAATGACCAGGGACAAAAGAAGCTTGCAAAAGTTACAAGGAAGATAAATTCAACTAGATACAGGGCAATGATGGAACTAATCATAATACAGAAGATGCTCAGATGGAGGTTCACCTCTCTTAGACTTAGACAACTTTAATTCTCATTTTGTATGCACAGAGTGCGTACAGAACGAAATTTAATTGCATACAGCTTGTAAAATTGCAGTAAGAATTGAATTTACAGTATGAGGTGCAGCAGGTGTTTCAACGGGACAATGAAAACTAAACAGGCAGCCAGAGATAGAAATCAGCTCAACGTGCATCAAAGTCTGCATTCAATGCAGCTCTAAATCAATATAGGAATCAGTGGTGAGACTTAAAAAATTATGTTCACACATGGTCTCTATCCAGTCTGACCGAGCTTGTGGTATTTTGTAACCAACAATCTGCAAAAACGTCAGTTTTCAGACGTACAAACCAGCGACATACAAAGGTGATTTCTTAACCTACCAAATAGAAAAAGCACCTCACACTTTTTTCTAATATAAATATGTAACATGTGAACGCCATCTGTCATTTTTCTTCTACTTTACAATTAAGTACTACTTTGTGCTAGATAGATGGCAAAACGTGAAAAAAAGTCAAAGGGGTGTGAATACTGTTGCATAACACTGGATGTGTCTTCATGAGTTCTACTTCAATGTACTAATGACACCGACAGCTGGTAAACGAAGAAAGGTCTGACCTGACCTGCTAATGCTAATGATTGGCTTCATGAGATAAATGATTGTAAGTTAATGAGATCTTTTCTGCAGAGGAAGCTTTGTGGTTGTTCCTAATCGGATGTTCCTCCCTCTAATTTCATGATAAATGGGACTAATATCTGCACTGTGCTAGAGCTAAGCCACAGAGCGTGTTACTGTATACGTATAGGGCTTTACAACAACTTGTGTGAGAGTTTAATTGTTAACTATCAATCTAAGTAAAGGTTGCATCCTCCAATTATAGGGGGTAATTTAAAAAGCCGGACAAACATGCTCAGGTAGTCGTTTTTTTTTTTTCCCCAGGAGGGACAGAAACATTAGGTAGACGACATACAGACAAGGTCATTGACGTGTGCGGCAGCCTTTCAAGGGTTGTGAACAAAGATGCGCAACATCTTTTAGTCCCAAAACAGCTCTAAACATTTTAGAACCATTCTTATTTCTGGTAGACGTGTGTCCGCTAAAAACTGAAGAACTGTCCCCTAAATGTCTGCACCTCTCCATCCCCAGCCTAAGCCTCAGCATTTGAACCTACTGAAGCAAGCGGTTTCCATGACGACGTCAGGCAGAGATTGGGGTGCAGGGTCCCAGGTAATGGGAAAGAATTGGTTGGAGGAAGGTGGGGTGGGACGGGGGATAAAATGAGAGGCGAGAGTGAGCCGGGAGATAAAAGACAGAAAAGAGTTGCGAGGCAATATTGAGTAGGAGGAGGAGGAGGGTGGGGGGGGGGGATAAGGAGCTGAATGACCATAATAATGATAAATGTCTAAAACCCATTTAGATGAGCGAGAAAGAAAACGGATAAGAAAAAAGCACGAACATATGTCTTAAAGGGGACTAAAATATGCAAGGTTGAGGAAAATTCAAAGGTTTTTCTTCTCAAGCCACGCAAAACCCATACATTTGAGCAAATCTGGCAGCATTTATCCACGTCAATGTCCCCTGTTGTGTGTGTGCCTCTCTAAATAATTTCCACCCTCTATTTCCTACCTGCAGACATCTGTAGGTTTCATCTCAAAGGTTACAGAGAGGATACTGAATACTAAATGAGCATGATGCAGATGGGAGCCGGGAGAACGGATTTGGAATATTAACACAAGCAACAAAGTGGAAAACGTGAAGACAGACCTTGCAGGAGGCAGAGACTATACATATTGTTTTATTGCGTTGAGGTTGATATATTCCTGAGGCTGCAATCAGTGCTAACATAACTTTTTAACAGCCTGGATTTTGGCACTGGATAGATCTCGTTCTTGTCAATATATGCACCTTTCGGGGGAAAGTAGGAAATTCTCCATACCATATTATATTGGTAAAAGTAAGATGAAGTGAGGTGCAAGAGCAGTGAACAGTACCTCTGCAGTGTAAATATTAGACAGGAGAGAAAAAAAAAACATCCCAGGGAGACTTCATTTTTTTTTTTTTATAAGGATGCATTTGGAAGATTGCTGCAATCCCATGACAAAATATTTTCACCGCTGCAGAGCTGGGAGAAGGTAAAGCTGTGCCTTTTATGAACTAAATCAAATCAGAGATGAAACTCTACGCTCAGCACGGCCTTCTTGGAATAACCGCAAGCTTCTGTTGGATGTGGGTGAATTTCGTAGTTTAAAATATACGAGAAAGGTGAGCTGGAAAAGAGGAAGAACCACAAGGAGCGGAAATTTACAGCAGGATGAGAAAGGTGAAGATCAAATTAAGCTTGCACTAAGGATATGTTTTTTTTAAGTAAAGCTCCAGACATGGGCCATTTTACTTGCATACATATTTGATCTGTAAAGGCAGGGGTAATATCATGTTAACTGATCTTAATAATTACTTATGCATTTAAGAAGGACCCAAACTTTTACGGCCGCATCATAACGAATTAAAAAAAAATCATCAAAAAGTTAAACAATTTCAGTAGTTCTTTTCAAAAAGGGGAATGTATAAATTTCATAATCATTGCATAAACTGATTACATACAGTGTGATTTATTTGAAATGTTGTTTTCATGTTAATTTTGATGATTATGGGTTACAGCTACTGAAAAACCCAAATTCTGCTTCTAAGAAAATGTGAGCCTTCAGCTTGTTTGCATCGTTGGGTCGGGTGTCTCTCATTTTTCTCTTTACAACATGCTGTAGATTCTATGTGGGGTTTAGGTGAGGAGACTTCACCTGCCTTTCAAGCACATTGAAACTATGGTAATTAAAACAGCTGCCGGTGCTTTTGGCAGTGGGAGCAGGTGTCAAGTCAGGCTGGAAAATGAAATCAGCAGCTCAATAAAGCTTGTTAGCTGAAGGAACCATTAAGCGCGCTAAACTTTCATGGCACATGGTTGCACCAACAGAGGACATTGCTCCTCAAATCTTCACTGATTGTAGGAAGTGCACACTGGAGCTCAAGCAATTTAGAACATAGGTCTCTCCACTCTTCCACAAAACTCTTTTTTTTCAAATAAAATGAGCTACAGTCCAAATTTTTTCTTTTTAATCCGGGTAAATGCTTATGGCATTGTCTGTGGTTCAGGAATTGCTTAGCATAAAAACTGGAACAGTTGCAGTCCATGTTGTAGAGACTTTTTGTAACTCTCCCCTGTATTTCTGTTGCTTTTGCTACTTTTTCTACAACATTTTCCTTCCACTAAACTTTCCATGAATATACTTGCACTTGGTAACCAGCCAGCTTATCTAATAATGACCTTTTATGGCTTCACCCTCCTTTTAGAGGGTGCCAGTAGCCATCTGGTGGACGTCTTCCCTGTAAGTGTGTATGCAAATAAATAAAAAATCCTTTTGTATTGATTTTATGTGATATTTTAATTTTCTGAGAAACAACATTTTGGGTTTTCCTTAGCTGTACACCAAACTCAACAAAACAGAACAGAAATACATTTTTGAAATATATTCCTCTGTGTTAATGTCTCTACATAATTTAGGCTTTTTTTATTATTTTGTATTAAATTACTCATCTTTTTGATAAAAATTTAAATTTATTTTCATTTTCATTTTATAGCCTAAATACAGGCCACAAAATATATTTTAAAAAAGTATTGCAATGTTTTCCCGCAACTTTTATTGACAGATGCTACGTACGATGGCAGAAAAGGTCCATATTTTCAGTTGCGGAGGACGTTCTGTGTGTAGTCTGCAAGTTCTTGCTCCCAAAGTCTAAAACAAATAGCTGATTATCATAAGCCACTCAAAGGAGTGAGTTTTTGCCTAGTTGCTTTTCTCATGTGGTTCTGACATGACAATGTGAGGGACATATGAAACATGCCTTAAGGATTACTCAACTAAAGAACCTACCTGGGGACTGGAGCTTCGGGGGAACCACTGCCAGCCTCTTTGGGGAAGAAGGAAGGGAACGTGTGACCTCTGAACTCCGCTGGAACTCCTTTCTGCCAGCTGTCAACACACAGAAGTCAGATAAATCGGTGGTTTCATCCTCAGCAACTCATACAGCATTTAAAATTCCCTAAGAGTCAGGTGTTGTACCGGCAGCGACCTGAAGCGAACTCACATATTCACTGGGAGAACAGACAAACTCAATGCAGAAAGACGCCAGGCTGGGATTCAAACCCAGGACCTTTATGTTGCAAGGCAACAGTGCTAACCATCTTCCTGCCCCCAATAAATCCATAATGTCACTTTTTTTTTTAGAACATTAAAGTTCCTAAAATCAATCCTTACGATAGGTAGTACAAAAGTACAAACTACTTCCAGTGATTCGATATGCTGCGTACATTCACGTGCCAAAGAGGACAGGGTTTGCGAAACGCTTTACACTCAAACCCATCAGACCGGCCACCTTTTATTTCACGTTTTCTCAATCTTTCTGCTTCTCTTCCCTTTCATCTCTTTCTATCCCCCCTGCTGTGCGCTCTAACAACGTCCTTCAGGACCATCTGTCAAAGATGAACAGGACATCCAAGGGAACATATTCACATCGTCTTCATGCTCCTCGTGACATTATGCACTTTCTTGGTCGAAAACAAGCTACAGTTCTGGGTTTAGGATGTTTTCTTGCTCAGGTTTGTGGTTGAATGGTTGCCTCTATGTTAGCTTATGTCTTTTACACAGCTGGAGAAGTATGCGGGTGTTAAGCAAGCGGCAGGTTTTACAGAACAATGTTGGATGTGTTGCGCTGGAGCTCGAAGTGCTAAGGGTGAAATTGTGCGAAGCTAAAATGGTGATGTGAACAAAGTGAGAAGAAAGGAAGTTTCAAGAGGTTTGCAGAGAGCCTGTCAAGAGGCAGAGAGGAGAGGGAAAAG
The DNA here is from genome assembly GCF_011125445.2 of Fundulus heteroclitus. Classification (NCBI taxonomy): domain Eukaryota; kingdom Metazoa; phylum Chordata; class Actinopteri; order Cyprinodontiformes; family Fundulidae; genus Fundulus; species Fundulus heteroclitus. The sequence goes on from NC_046371.1 coordinate 20,105,444, forward strand.
AGAAGCTTTGAAAGGAAACTAATTAGACCTGTTATAGGAGAGAAGCCTCTGATCCTGAAAAAAAATCCCCATATAACCCCGGAGAGATACTTTGGGCCTCCAGGGACATCATTTACGGGTTCACTGTGTGTGTGTTCGCTCTGCTGTCATTCAAATGTTGCTCTCAGACGGGCTCGTGCTGTAAGTGTGCACATCGGAAATCAAATTCCACCACTGCTTTTGCAATTTAAAAACTGTTTGAATTTTTCTTTAAAAATGATCAGCGCTCCAAGTCAGACTTAACTGCTGAGCAAAAGATTTGCAATTCTTTTTATGGGAGCAGGGAACTATTTGATGCTATGTTAGGGCAGTGTTTGGCCAAAAATATCCCTACATATATATATATATATATATATATATATATATATATATATATATATATATATATATATATATATATATATATATATATAAATACATAAATATATAAATATATATATAATGGGTGACAATAAAAAAATTTTATATATATATATATATATATATATAAAATAAAAATGTATTATGAGAATGTTTACATTCAGTAAAGGACAGGTCTCTTTTAAAGCTGACTTTACTGTGATTGTAATAATATCGAATTGACATCTCAGCTAAAACAAAAAAATGTGGCTCATGCTGCAAGATTATTAAAAAAAAACTTTCGACTCAGCCGTATGTGTGGATCTGGGTGGATTGCAACATCTCTCATGCTCTCACACTGAAAGCCTGGCATTCTGCGGTTCAATGAACTGCGGCGCAATGAAGACAAAAGCCTTTTGGTGGCATTTCATCCCATCTTGGAAAAACTCTCCGACAATTTCACCTTATGTGCTGATGCATTTGACACATAATATGTACTTAGTGCTTTTCATAATGTCCAAAGACACTTCACTAAGAGAAAGGACTAAAATATACAGTGATAAATTAGTAAAAGTATAAATAATGCACAAATAAAGAGATCCCAAGCTTTTGACATCTCACGGAACAAAGTAATGACTAAGGATGGCTAAGCACATTTGCACACCATGGTTTGCAGATTTTCTCCAACCCTGTGTATCTTTCCTTGAGCTTTTAAAGTTTTGCACCACATTGTGTTGGTCTGGCACTTAACATCACCCGACTCAACCCTGAAATTTGTGGTTGCAGCATTAATAAAAATGTAAAAAAAAGTCCAGGGGGTTTGAAGAGCTTCGCGAGGCACGGCAAGCAGACGAGTGAGGATAAATAGGATAAACCATCAGAACAGTGAATGCGATGATTTAGCAACAACAACATCAGGAAAATGCGGTTAACATGAACAACAATCCTAAAATGGTAGTTCAGTGAGCAAGATTCCTGTGTATCTCTGCCAAGTCTGAGCTTTACTACGCTGCAAAGAGAATAACTGATGATACAGTTGACCTTACAAAGTAGTATCTGTGCTTTTCGGGGACTATTTCCCCCTCGAAAATGAGCAACAGCTGTAACATGACTTGAGGGCAAAACAAGGTGGGAGAAATTTCTTCAGCAGCAGCGCGTGGATCATTAATTTGCCAGTTTCTCTCTCAAACCTGCACGCTACACTGGCAACAGCGCATAAAAACATTGGTGAATTTAGTGTTCATTATTCAATAAGACCCTATAAAGACAAAAAACGATTTCACATTCTTTTCTATACGGCCTCAGGTGTTAAATGTACGGGTGAAAATACGTGTGACTGCGTGTGAAAAGCATCACAGCCACGTGCCCCGCCGGTGTTACTGGTGCTAACAAAGTCAGGTGTGATCCAGCAACAATCTCACATTATTCTCTCAACTTGAAAAGCTCAACTAGCTCTTGTAAGGCAGCTTGTAACTTTTATATTTAGACCGAAAAGTAAATAATTGCCGTCCAAAACAGCAAGAATTTGCTAAGTTTGGTGCAAAGCAAGCAAACAATAGCTGATACTCTTTGCAACAGCGCTTCAGCATTCAGCTATCTGACTCTTTCTGACTGTTTCAGCCGTAAAACTGCTTCCCTTAAGCTCATGTCACAACACCAACACTTTTAAAGGTGCCACTCTGAGTTTCTAATAAGCTACACTATTCGGGCAAAAGCAAAGAGGAAGCCATTTTTTCTTCCACTGACCTCCAGGGGAGCTTCTTGGCTGGGGTGGCAGGTAGCGGCGTGGCAACGCCGGGGTGGAGGGAGGTTGGAGGCTGCTGCTGCGACACGGCGGCCCCCGCTGTGGATCTGTCGACGGAGGGCTCGTTGTCACTCTGTGGAGCGGGGGCTCCTCGCTCACACTCAGACCTGGAAAAAAAAAAATGCATCAAATATGACTGCTCCTCACTGAGGTTTAATTTTCAATCAAATATTCAATCTCAAATGCATTGTTTCTCAAAAACCCATCCGTCCCATCCTTTCACAAACACTCTTTCTTTTTTATTTATACCTTGGACAGCTTGGATGACCCTGGTGTCATGACTAAATTTAGACTCACTGGACTGAGAAATGGTTTGTTACTTCTGGGTTTTGCTGCTGCCCTCAATCTTCCCTTTCTAACCTGGATCAGAGCATTCATTCTTCACACACGCACACACCCTCTTCCACACAAATTGACACACACTCACTCACCTCTGCTCACACATACGTATACCAATCATTCCTCAATCCATTCTTTAGCACTGCTTTCTTGTGCGTAAAGTAACAAAAGTATTGTGTCTTTCCAGCTCATCTTCCCAAAATTGATCACTAATAGCACAACAGACCGTCTGAGGCAAACATGGATGACCCATTTGATTTAAGGCTCCTGCATAGAAGCTTGAAGATTATGATTAAGTCAAGTAGCACAACTTCCATCTCTCTGTGCCACCAGAAAAAGGAAGGTTTCTCTTATGCTTTGCCAAAACCACCTCAGGTTTGGGGGATTAGAATAGCTCACTGCAGGGCGCCTCATCTTTCCAGAGCGGTTATGCAAGAGAACAGATTGTTTCAATCACCAAACAGTACTCTACCGCCTGCATAGACACACAACTGTGCACAAACATTTACAAAGTAAGAGCAAATTCCGAGCCAACAACTAACAAATTCATTATTTTATCGTTTGCACTATTGCAACACTACTTTTTCAAACCCAAAGAGTGCAAAAGGCTTCGGATAAAAAAAGGCCCAGCTGTCAGTGAACAAAACCCCCGCTGACGTCCATGCACCTTTTTATTAATCAATATGTGCTTTTTTTTTTTGCAATCCTCCTCAAAGTTTAGCCACAACAAATAAACCTTCACCTGAAAACACAGGTTTATACTGTAATGTCAGAAAAGTGAGAAAACACTGCATGGATTGTTGTTTGGGAAAATGTGTTTATGTACAGATCACAGTAGCAATGCTGGTTATGCGTGGAGCGGATATTACAGTGTCCAACTGAATGCTGCCAGATTCTTATCACGAAGCAATACGATATTCCTCATTCTGACGGAACTCCCAACGTTGTCAAACAAATGCACTGAAAAGGAAAGTTGAACCTACCAATTGATGGCAACAATCAACTCATCCAACTTAAGTAGGCTGTTAATTAATTTAATCAAGAACTAAGTGTTCTTGATTAAATTCATTTACAGTGTCTGAGAGGGAATGAACACCATAACTGCCAGGTTACAGATTCCTTTCAAGTCTCAATTGAGTTGAATGACATTGGCAGGTGAATTGTGGCTGTTCCAAGTTGAATTTAGTGAAAGACTGTTTTTTTTCACCTGAAACAGCTGTGGACTGATGTTAGAATATCCTTACATGATTTTACCTGCTGAATGTTTGGACAGTAGTTCCTCTGTAAATAGACCCAGAAGATCCAAAAAAAAAAAAAAAATCAAATCTCTTTTTATGCCACATCAGGCCCATCTCTATTTATATTTTGCATACTCTTTTTGCCCAAAAAGCCAATGGCTTATAATTGATCAACTTTTAAATCTTTCAAATTAGTTAAGTGTGCACATAAAGTTATTCCAAGGTTTCATGTCAAGGTTATTGTCCATTATTTGCTTCTTCTTCATAGAAATAGGTCTGTCACTCACTGGAAAACTGATAAAGGGGATCCCATTTTGGGATTGGAAATAAGTGGGAAGGATAAGGTCCTCAAGATGAAGCTTTTCACCTTCCCTCTTATCTGCTGTCTTAAATATATTTAAAACAAACAAAAAAAAGTTGTCCCCTCCTTATTGTGAACAAAGCACTGAATGAAATAGTATAAAATATTATCTTTTGCCCTGATTTAAAATAATAGTTCAGGTACCCCTGCCCATAATTTGGTAGGCGGCACTAAACCAAAATCTCACCTTGGGCACTGAAATAGCTAGATCTGTTAGACCAGATAACCATCAGCTCACCTTAGCATTTATTGCTCAAGCTATTAGAAATAGTTACTCAGGTATAGATATAAGAACTGTTTCCTGGCTTAATAAAATCTTGTAGGAATAAAAAAAAAACACTATTTTGTATTACAGAACACAGTAATTAATGGTTTTATAATATCTGATATCTGTCACAGACAGGAATGTCTATAAAGAATAATTCATCCATTCATCCATTGGATATATTTGTTTTTTCTCTCAGGGTCACAAGCGGCTGGGAACTGTTTCCAATGGTCACTGGGTAGGTGGCAAAGTACATCTTGAACAGGTTACCGGCCCATCACAGGACAAAAAGAATAATTTGTAATAAAATCAAAATTTTACTAAACTGGTTGACTAATGCCAAATGTTATGTCAACATAGAAATAACTGAGGAATGCTCTGAATTACAAGATCGAGATGCATTGGACAAAAGAGATAATTCATTTATATTCATAAATATACGGCTTGACAAAGTATTCCACATGATAGCTGGTAAGGAGAAGAAGAAGGAAGAGACCAGAAAAGAGTGACACAGAGAAATAAATGGATGATATAGCAACAGAGCAAAGACACAGGCATTTTTTTAAGTCTCATGACAAACGCTAAACATATTTAACAGCGACCATGAAAATTAGGAAACAGCTGGGTACCAGGTAGGAGCAGTTTTTCCAGCTCAGCAGGAGGTTCATTTCGAGGAGCATTTTCTTGCACATTCCAGCAAAACTAGAATAGCGCTGACTATTTTTTTTCCTTTTTTTCCCTCAAAGCGAATAAAGCGGAAATAGACACTAAAAACAACATGATGAAGCAAGCCCATCCCGCATGAGGCATCACAGTTTGCCTGGTGTGAACGATACAATTAGGAGGATTTAAAATGATGGAAAATGGCTCTGAAGACTTTGCACTAGACTTAAAATCTAATTTATTTTAGATGAACTCAGCTTAGTCCGAACACTCACCATCAGCAAAAGAAACTCAAACGTCGTCCTAAAGGAATTGATCCGAACCATCTGAGCTGAATTTACAGAAAGCTGCCCACGCCAGGTGCACACACAAACACTTTACATGTTGACAGGGCATGAAGCTGCACAGCTGGCATTGCTGACTTGCCAAAGAAAAAAAAAAAGTCTTATTCATCAATGCATGCTCCCTCTTGAAAATAGATAAACATTTTAAACTATAATATATGCGTGAAACTGAAACACCTCTGGTAAAAACCAGATTGGTAAAATGGATGTGCACTTTGATGTGCTTTCTATTCATTTATAGAAACCGATGCCAATTTCTAAATGATATTGGGGGATAACTTGTTAAGACAAAAAGATACAATTTTAACTGGAGTCAGTCTGCAGTTAACTGTACAGTAAACAGTACAAACACCAGTTTTTGTTTTTATTTATTATATTTTTAGTTAAGGACAATCAATATCTTTTTTTATAATAATAATAATAATAATAATAATAAACAAACATTTCCTCCTGAAACTGGTGGGTTTATCTTTATTGACAAAGACAAACATAAACCATATCTATTTTTTCAGTGAAATAATCTCTTCAAGTATCTCTGAAATGCTTAAATAGCTTAAATAAAAAATAATGTACTTTCATACCAGCGGGAAGTGAGTAAAAATAATCAATGTCAGCTTGGTTGTACTTCTGAATGCAAACAAATGAAATATTTATTCAGTTTTCAGTAGCTTGCAAAGTTTGGATTGCCTTTAAGTATGGTGTTTGACATGTGACTATTTAAATCAAACCTGAGCTATTCTCTTTTAATTAAGCCATATGCTCCCATTGACAGGTGTACGCTACATTCAGCTCAGCTGAGTGTGTGTAATTAAGTTTGAAGAGTGAATCCATCAGAGACTTTGTTATTTGTTCTGCCTGTCAACTGCTGCTTCCTCTCATCTGTTTGAGGCTGATACTGGAAATGTCTGTCAGGTTCCCATCATAATTCAGAATCTCCTGTTAAAGCTACTGCTCAGCCTGGAATGTCTTTCAGATCCTGGTTTCTATTTACAGTGTACGCTAATGGATGTTGCACATGTTTGTTACATGGTATTAATTTGTGATAATAAATAGGAGATGTGTGATCACAAGAAAAAAAAAAAAAACAGGTGTTCACATGGTTCGCAGGTGATGACTAGAGAAGCAGAGGTCAAAATAGTTCAGTAAAGCATGTGAAAAACATGTTTTGCATGTGGAATAATTTTCCACACATGAAACACATGTTGAAAGACATTTCACATGTGGAGACTTTTACATGTTGCAGGTTTCCCCTAATAATGACACTTAATATAATTCCAACATGAGAAACACGTGAGATATTATCTCACATGTTACAACACGATATCATAAAAAAAAATTAAAACAGGCTTTCCCTTATAAGTTTTCACCTACATTTTCATGTGCTACTATACAACTTGATTTCTACACAGAGAGTACGTGATATAATGAGCTGCTTAATTTCCGTGTGTGAAACTCAGAGACATTAAAACATGTAAAACATGTTTCATGGTTTGAAATTCATGCTATCACAAGATATAATTATCATGTGCCGTCAGCGGAAGCATTGTGAGGATTCCTCTGGATTTGTACCTACTGTAAGATATAAGTAAGTGCAGGGCACCTTTACACATGAAATAGGGCAAAATCAATTCTTACAGTAGTATGTTAAAATGTAAATGTGTAATTTCACCAGAAACCTTCTTGAACAAGATTAAACCCGAGAAGGACAATAATTATGGAAAACAATATGCCAACAACTAACATATAATGGTTCTATGGTATATGGACAGGAAAGAGAGGGATTTATGGATATGACCATCTGTTAGCTGCACTGGATTCAAAAACCAGTAAGAGCCAGAAAACCCCCGCTGAAATCTCCCTCTACACATATCTGAGACTATATTTACAGACGGCAACATGGCAGATATATTTTTCTAGCTTCTGGTTACTATCATCCCAACACACAATGGTCATGTCAGTGAGGCAACTGTCTCATACCAAAGAGATGAACACGTACAGCCTGCACTGTATTTGTGTAATTTCACTCATTGACTCGTTAGTGATTTGGTCAATTTTTACTGCATAGAATGTATAAATGTGTGTGTGCTGTTTACAGACTTGTTCACACATTTTTCACTCACTAAAACGGTGTAGAACAGCAGCAGATAAAGGAAAATACACTGTCACTAGTACTCTGGTCCCAACATTAAAGCTGTACTTTAATTTAGTAGAGGATCCAAACACAGACAGTGGATGTTAAAGAAAGATAACAAAAAAATAATCCTCCACATAGCTTATATTTAATATTTTTGCAACAGGCTGAAACTATATGTCATAAGAATTCTGCAAATGATATGAAATGAAGACAGCTCTTCAAAAATAATCTTTTTGTGCATTTTAAAAAGAAACGACTACACTATAAAATGAGTAAAATAAAAAATGCAAGTAATCTTTCAAAGTTTATGTTCATGCTAAACCTAAAAAGAATAAAGAGGCTTTTATGTAAAACAATAGTATACTTCACATAATGATCCCAATCTTTCATATTTACAATATAGTAAGAAAAAGTAAAAAAAAAAGAAGAAAAAAAAAAAGAAAAGAAAAAGTTACCAAAATGACAAAAGTGACAATTTTACTCAGGTAAAATTGACATACTGTAAATATATTTAGCTAAAACAAAAACAAAATTTTAAGTCTTGAAACTTATGATACACATAATTATAACATTTCAGTATTTAGTGACGCAGCATATTTGCCCAAAGCACACACTGCAGGAGACACAAAATTTTATCTGTTATTGATCCGGCAGTTTTTATCCAGTGTAAAACATCAGGTAAAGTCATACAGTCGACTTAAAAGTGAGCTGGATGAAATGCACCTTGAGTTCTTCAGTTAATGAACAGGCTGTTGAGATCATCTTCCCTGCCAGAGCTCTGCTACTTCAAGAAGCTTCAGCCATGTTAGTTTTTCTCTCCTTAGCCACAGAATAGCATCCATATCTAATTGGCCCATCTAATTTTGCTGCTCTATGGGTGAGAACTCACGCGCATGCGTGCGTGCATGCATGTGTGTGTGTGCATGCACCACGGAAACCATCTGTTTGCAGAGAGCTGGCATGAGTCTCAGACCAGATCTGAGCCTTGCGTGGCATCTGGGGTTTGACATCCTCTCTTCCATCTACACTGATGCTTCTCTTTCCCACCCCCCTTCATCCCATTTTCCTTTCCTCTCTGATTGCTGCTCATTTTCACGCGTTGGATAGTGCCTCTAGCTTCATGCCTCTTCAGCTCCTCTCCTCCTCTCCTTTGAGAAATTAGATGTCTTGCATTATCAGATGATCTTCCTTTTTTTAAAAAGGCCAATAGGAGTGATAACGCTCTGTTTGTCTTAGCAATTGAGTTTCGCCATAGAGTCGATGCAGCTCAAAGACGCAGGCTTCATTCAGCCTGCATCTGCTGTATTTGCCTTTCAGCTCTTTAAGTTGGTTGCAGTGGATAACATGAATTCCGATGCTAATTCTCAAACATAAAAACAACGACAATCATGCAACACCTGAGGAGGCCTGAGTGGCAACACTAAAGCTTGGATTTTGTTCATGGTGTATTGATTTGATACAGAAACACCTAAAGCTCCCAAGATGCTCGACTACTCCACTCATACTTATCTGCCTCTTTTATGCAAATGGTGGATAAGATTCAATTAAGGCCATCATGAAGCTTTAGATCAACATGACCTTGCTTCCCTTAGTTCGTGGGTGAAAAGGGTTTATAAATATATATTTTACTTACATCACCTTGTCAAAGTGGTCACAGCCCTTAAACATTTTTATATTTGGTTACAACCAAGCTCTATATTTACAGGTATGTTAAAACGCAAAGCAACTGTCAAGTGGAAAGAAAAGGATACACGTTAATGAAAGCTTTTTACAGATGACAATCTGAAAAGTGTGGCTTGCATATTTATTCAGCTGATGTCCATAAATAAAATTCAGTGCAGAAGCCACCTTATTAGCAAACAGATTCCATCTGTGTGTCAATCTGTCAGATCTAAACTGACAGTTCAATGAGAGCATTAATCAGAGACAGCTAAAAGCCCAATTGTAACTCAGAAGGAGCTGCAAAAATCCACAGCTCAGATGGTAGACTCTTTTGGCCAGACCGCCTGTACTTGGGCACTTCACAAATATATGTAGGTGTTTATGGTAAAGTGACAAGGAGAAAGCTGCTGTTAAAAGAAAGCCCATTCAAAGTTCACCACAATACATGTGGGGGAAAGCAAAAATTTGGAAAAAGGCTAAAGAAGCTGAGAAGACAATGTATTTTTTTTTTTTGGGCCAAGACGCAGAACACGATGTGTGGCAGAACACTACATGTCACCCCTAACACACTATTCCAACAATAATGAGAGCATTTTCTTCAGCAGACGGATTGGACCTAAATAGTGCAGGGCAGTTCAGGATGAAAAATAGTTACAGGATGCAAAAGACTTGAGACAGGGACATGCTAACCTTCCACCCGGATACAAGTCATAAACATAGAGCCAGAGCTCATAATTATTATACAAGAGTAGAATCATTTGTTAGGATAGAGTCCGGACCTAAATACAATCAAGACACTGTGTTCACAGATGTTCTCCATCCAGAATGGCTGAGCATACACTTTATTTCAGAGAAGAATGAGCACCACGCGTTTCAGAGGGTTAGAATTAAAGAAAAGAAAAGAAAAAAAGAAAGAAAGACTAAAACTGCTTATCATGATCATTCAACTTCATGATCATGGGCAACTTTGTGTTAGTATGTCAAAATAAAATCCCAATTAAACACATTGAGGTTTGTACTTGTAATGTTACAAGAAAATCAAGTGTTATAAATACTTCAGCATAGTGCTGCACCTCAAATTGTACACAATACAAATCATTTTTTTCATTTGACTCTTAATTGTTTTTGTAGACCCTATTTTCTCTTTTACAGTCAAACAATGCACACACGCATCCACCGATTAGGGTAGTCAGATGTATAGATTCAGTTCCAGCCCCCCCCCACCCCCCCCACCCCCTTTACTAGAGACCTGAAAATCCCTTAGTTCTCTCTCCTACACCCTTAATGATTTATTTGGTCTGTATCATCCAGAGACCTACACTTGCACATTTTGCTTGGGAATAAATGAGGAAGACAAGCAACTGAGCACAGGCTTTCTTCTCTCTGCACAAGTAGGAAGTGGATAACTTCTCCAGCTCCCATGACATCCCTCAATGAAGAGTGTGTAAAACCTCAGCTGTCAGTATGGATGTGATTTTATCCAAGTTGAAGTATAGAGAGATGAGGCAATGATGCCCAAAGTATGACAAGCTTGTATTCCATGCAGTCAAAATACATGAAGATCTAAGACATGAACGTGCTTGGGAGTGTTAATAGGTATGAGGATTTAAATGCTAAATTATAGGGATCAAATTAACAGACCTAGAGATCTGAATCAGGGGAAGGCTCAACTTCAGATTTACCTTTGTTAAGTGTTAAATAACCCTCAAAATTAAGCAACATCCAAATGTTGCTAAACAATATCCAAATGCTGCTTTACGTATAACTGATGAAGCTCAGCAATCAAATGTAAAAACATTCAATATAATCAAAAAGGACACAAGATACTATGATTCTAAAATTGTTCCTCATATAAAAACAGAAAAAATCAATCAGGCACCCTTTTGTTTGACACAGGAGGATTGAACAAACTAGTCTGTCTCACTTTAATCCTAAATTGAGAAAAGAGTTCAAACACCTCACAAACAAGTCACATAAAACACACACAATCAAAATCAAAAGCAATCCCACCCACATTCTCATCAAAAGCCCCTCTACCTCTCATGACAGTCGTCCTTGATCTTCTTTTATGTCCTACAAAGCTTCTGTGCTTCATTGCAAATTAGAGAGACTGGTGTAGATGTTGCCATCGGGACCCTCTGAATATATACTCTTCTAAGCACACACATTTTTCCAGGTTTAAATGTGTAAGGATATTTTAACAGTTGCTTCTTGGAATACAGTTAATATTAAAAACATTTAATATTAAAAGATACTTTAATGGATATTGTGATCTTTTTTGTGTCCTGTCTGGCAATGTGGCAATAAGAATTGCTGTCTTGATGCAAAAAAAAAGCCCAACAGATTTTACTTTCACAAGTGTAGCCTTACTGCTTTCGCATTGTGCTCCGCTTGAATTATATATGCAAAAATATTTATTAGATTTTATTCTGGGACTAGATAAGACAAAACGCTAAAAGGGTGAAAAGTTGAAAGAAATGGAGGAAAGGGAGAGAGCAATGTAACATCCTGAGTCTGCTGCTTCACCTGCAAAGAGAGATATAAAAAGAACAGCAAACCCAGCCGATAAAGTATTACAGGTACAAACAAACAACGCCTTGATACCATCACTGAAGAATATGCAGTATGATTTAATGTGAAATGTATAAAGTGAAAGCTAAAGATAATAATAGTGGTGTTCTGTATAAAAGTGAATCTGTAAATACCTCAATCCAAGCATCTGTAGGTGTTAGTGAGAGTGTGCTTGCGTATGCAACGTTTATTCATAAGAAAATTGTTCAATAGTGGTTGAGAGGAGCCAAAGACCTGCCCCCCAGAGCACCAAGTCAGACGCCATGGGAACCAGAACCCCAGATGCCCAAGAGGGGCCAACACAGAAAGCTGCCTCCCCCATCCGAGAGAAGAGCAGAGATGGGCCCCAAGAAACCCTCCAGCTGCCACAACTCTGAAGCCACTGGGAGCTGTGGGCTCCACTGGGAGCCAGCTATGCAGGCGCCTATCCAGCCATGGGCCCAGGGCCCCAAGGCCCTCAAGCCCACCAGACGCCCCACGTAGTGCCAGACACCCGGGCATACACCAGCCCAAATCCTAAGTGACATACTTCACTGAACCCAAGCCCCCGAGGCCCTGCCAGGACACCTGCCTAAGCACAACACCCCCCAAGAACCCAGAGCCCCGGGCCCACCCCAGACCCACCCAGGAGCAGCACAGCTACCAGGCCAGTAACCCACGTCCGCCGGCGCAGAAACCCCCAAGTGCATCGCAAATGGCTTCCGGAGGCTGCCCCAAGGCCCCCAAGCCCCACCCAAGTGAGGGCCACAGGCCCCGGGCCGGACCCTTCAGACACCCGACTCCAGGCACCCCCCAGAGCCCCAAGACCCAGGCACCCCCCAAATCAGCCACTACGCCCTACAGGACACATCCAACAGCCCCCACTTCCACTAAGTGATGGAGCCGATCAACAGAACCCAGAGAGATGGATCTGATGTGGAGTCAGATGTTGTCTCAAGACTAATATGATCCAACACACTGCAAAAACAGATCTAAAAATAAGTAAAATGTTCTTAAAATGTGTGTTTTTGTTCTAGATTTCAGCAGGTAAATAATATTATCTGCCAATGGAATGAGTATTTTGACCCCTAAAATAAGATAATTAGACATCCTGCACTTGAAATAAGATGATGGAGATGAGTTGTTCCTATTTTAAGTGCAAAAGTCTTATTCCATTGGCAGATCATCTTATTTGCCTGCTCAAATGAAGGACAGATACACTCATTTTAAGAAAATATGACTTATTTTTAGTTCTGTTTTTGCAGTGCAAAAGATCTCTATACTGATTGATACAGAGATTTTTTTTACTTTACCAATTCCTGAGGATAGTTTAGCGATACATAAGACAGTGAAAGACATGCAAATGGATTTTCTTCCAAAGTGCTATCATCCAAATTACCCAGGAAGCAAACTGAGGGGAAGGTGAAATTTTACAACTCAGGAACTTTGACAAGTGCTTACATATCTGGACCCAGAACCTCTGAACATGTGTAAATATAATATAATTGTCAGGATTATTGCTTGCACACTGTGAACAGATATTAGATGGTGCAAAACCCATCCTGAATAATCTTTGACCTGTATAGTGCACTCTATGAAGGATTATGTATTGTATTAGCTGTAAATTCAGGTTTGTAGTCATTTTTGAAAGGTCTTAAATAAATCGGAGACCAGGTGTTTTGTTCAAAGCTGACTGATAAATCCTCTTCCCATTTCATAATAGGAAGATATATTGAATCATCTAGTTTAGACAGTGTCCTGTATAATTTAGAAAGTAGCTTTTTTTGTTTGTTTATTTTTTTTTGGGGGGGGGGTAGATCCAGGAACTCTAATACATTTATTGGAATTTGTAAACCACCTTTACTGTGCTTACATTTATTTTTCGTAATAGATTTTATTTGTTGATATTTTGCGAATTTATTTTTATTAATACCATATTGTGTATTTAATCTATCAAATGGGATGAACTCAGTTCCTTCAAATATATGTTCAAGGTATTCAATACCTCTAGTCTGCCAGTAAGCAAAGTTTATCATATTATTTTTTTTGTTGGATTATTCCAGATGGGTGTACAGCTGCATGGGATAAGTGATGATTCCATCATTTTTAGAAACTCCCACCATGCTGTCAGAAAAGAGCTGATGTTGACATTTTATAAAGCATGCTTGCTGCTTTATATTTGAGCTAATAAATGGCAAGATAGAAATGTTAATATTATTACATATTACCTGGTACCCCGCCTCTCGCCCAGTGGATGCTGGAGATAGGCACCAGCAACCCCCGTGACCCCATGAGGGATTAAGCGGGGTGGAAAATGGATGGATGGACATATTACCTGTTCTATATCTGGCCAGGGCTCATATAAGGGATTTTGTTTTAACCATTTTCAGATGTATTGTAGCTTATTTGCTAAGAAGTAGTGATGAAAGTTTGGCAGATCTAGTCCCCCTTTATCTTTGGTCTGTGGAAATTGCAGTAAATCGTAAAAGACAATTTCTCACTTTGAGCACACGAGATGCGTGTGTCGTTTATTTCAATAGGAAAAACACTGAGCTCCAAAATGGCGCTGTCCAGCAACAACAAAAGCCTGGGGCTACACGTCATCACCCTTCTTAACATTTAAAGGGACCGCGATCCCTGAACAGCTATACTTACATGAAGTAACTACAGGCAGAACAAAGTGCTGTGTCTAGTATGAACGGTATGTAGAACCATACTTAATAACAAAGGTGAATTATGTCAATCACATTCACTACACACGTCCCCCCAGAATTCACCCTATCAGAAGTAAAACCAACAGTCAACGGGGAGGTGGGCGTATTAACCGTCCACAACGGCTGTGCCGTACCGGAGGTCGATGAGACCCTACTGCGGCAGGAGTCCCGTCATGACACAGGCGTGGGGCATGGCGCGTGGGAGGCCTGGGAGGGAGGGGAGTAGGGGGTTGGGGCAGAGTTGGAGGCCGTCCGCGTCGTGGGGGTTGGGCCAGGTCAACGGGCCCGGCCACATCTAAGTGAGCCGGTTTGAGACGGTCAATGGAGATTCGCTCCGGTTTGCCGCCCATGTCCACCACAAAATGTTTGTCCCCTGCCTCCAAAACACGGAATGGGCCCTCGTAGGGCGGGCGTAGCGATCCTCTGTGGGCATCGTGGCGAATGAAAACATAGTCAGCCGTCTGAAGCCCAGTGGGAATGTGCGACTGAGGGAGGCCGTGACGGGAAGTAGGGACAGGTGTGAAAAGCCTCGCATTGTCCAATAGCGTTGACCGCTGGAGAGTAGCGGACCAAGGAACCGTGGTGCTAGGGACAAAATCCCCTGGGACCCGCAGTGGCTGTCCATAAACCAGTTCGGCGGATGAGGACTGTAAGTCCTCCTTTGGTGCGGTCCTGATGCCCAGCATCACCCACGGGAGTTTGTCGACCCAGTTGCCGTCCTTGAGGCTGGCACGCAGGGAAGCCTTCATTGACCTATGAAAACGTTCACAGAGTCCGTTAGCCTGCGGGTGATACGCAGTCGTGCGGTGGAGTTCCACCCCGAGGCTCTGTGCGACAGCGTTCCACAGCTCAGACGTGAACTGCGCGCCTCGGTCAGAGGATATATCCGAAGGGGTGCCGAAACGAGCAACCCAGGTTCCGAGAAAGGCCCGTGTCATCTCAGCAGTTGCCGCTGAGGTCAGTGGCACAGCCTCAGGCCAGCGGGTGGTCCTGTCAACCATAGTCAACAGGTATGTGAACCCGTGCGAAGATGGCAGAGGGCCGACCAGATCCACATTCACATGGTCAAAACGTCTCTCTGGAACCGGGAATAACTCAAGTGGGGCTTTAGTGTGACGGTGCACTTTGGCCCGTTGGCACTCAACACAGGTGTTAGTCCAGTCCCTAACGTCCTTCTTGAGGCCGTGCCAGACAAACTTTGCCGCAACTAGTCTCTGCGACGCTTTCGAACCTGGGTGGGAGAGGTCATGGATGGCATCAAAAACTTGTCGTCTCCATCTTGTGGGAATTATTGGCCGAGGGCTGCCTGTGGAGACATCACACAGGAGCGTGGTGCCGGCATCTCCAAAAACCACGTCCTCGATCTGCAGCCCTGTAGTTGAGGTCCTCAGGAGTTGGACGTCCGGGTCTGTGGTCTGATCTGCTGACATTTGGTGGTAGTCCAAACCAAGATGGACCGCCCCTGCCACAGCCCGTGACAGGCAGTCCGCCACGTAGTTGTTCTTCCCAGCAACATGTTGCAAGTCCGTAGTAAACTCTGAAATGTAGGACAGATGGCGTTGCTGGCGGGCAGACCACGGCTCAGCCACCTTGGCCATGGCAAAAGTCAGTGGTTTGTGGTCCACAAAAGCAGTGAAGTGTCGACCTTCCAGCAGGGAACGAAAATGTCTGATGGCGAGGTAGAGACCCAGCAGCTCCCGGTCAAAAGTACTGTACTTCCGCTCGCTGGGACGCAGCTGACGGCTAAAGAAAGCCAGTGGCTGCCAGGCCCCGCCTACCCACTGCTCGTAGACAGCACCGACAGCGTAGTCCGAGGCGTCCGAGGTGATGGCGATGGGGGCTGTTGAAGAAGGATGCGCCAGCATGGTGGCCTTCGCCAGGGCTGCCTTGGTGGCAGCAAAAGCCTTTTCCGTGCTGTCTGACCAGTCCACAAGGTGCTTGGGCTTACCTTTCAAGGCCTCGTGCAAGGGCCGCATAAGCTGAGCAGCTCGAGGGATGAAACGGTGGTAAAAATTCACCATGCCGAGGAACTCCTGCAGGGATTTGACAGTGAGCGGGCGTGGGAACCTTGTTACTGCCTCCACCTTTGATGGAAGAGGGACAGCACCGTCCTTAGTGACTCTGTGCCCCAGAAAGTCAATGGTGGAGAGACCAAACTGGCACTTAGCGGGGTTGACAATTAGCCCATGCTGGCTAAGTCGCTCAAAAAGTGTTCGGAGGTGCGCCAGGTGCTGAGACTTGGACGTGCTCGCTACGAGGATGTCATCCAAGTACACAAAAAGAAAAGGTAGGTCCCGTAGAACAGAGTCCATAAGGCGTTGAAAAGATTGGGCGGCGTTTTTAAGGCCGAATGGCATACGCAGGAACTCAAAAAGACCAAATGGCGTGATCACGGCTGTTTTGG
Source organism: Fundulus heteroclitus (assembly GCF_011125445.2). Classification (NCBI taxonomy): domain Eukaryota; kingdom Metazoa; phylum Chordata; class Actinopteri; order Cyprinodontiformes; family Fundulidae; genus Fundulus; species Fundulus heteroclitus. The sequence continues at coordinate 20,122,300 of NC_046371.1, forward strand.
GAATGTCCAGCGGGTGCACCGGCACCTGATGATATCCCCGGACGAGGTCCACCTTGGAAAAAATCACCTTGCCTGCCAGGTGAGCTGAAAAATCCTGTATGTTCGGGACTGGGTATCGGTCAGGCGTCGTTGCCTCATTGAGCCGCCGGTAGTCTCCACACGGGCGCCAGCCGCCACCCGGTTTGGGGACGATGTGAAGGGGTGATGCCCAAGGGCTGTCGGAACGACGGACTATACCCAGGCGTTCCATATTTGCAAATTCAGCCTTTGCAACGGCAAGCTTGGTCGGGTCGAGGCGTCGAGCACGGGCGTAGACGGGTGGACCAGTAGTGGCGAGATGGTGCTCCACACCATGCTTTACGGCGGATGCAGAGAAAGTGGGCTGAGTGAGCGTTGGGAACTCGGCAAGCAGACGGTGGAAGTCATCTGAGGCTGAGAGCATGCTAGACAGTCGTATGGAGTCAGTCCCGCTGAGCGTGCACGTATAAGAACAAAATGTGACGGCGTCAATCAAACGCCGGTTCTTTACATCCACCAACAGTCCGTGTGCACACAGAAAATCGGCTCCGAGGAGGGGAACGGCAACCTTAGCTGTAACAAAGTCCCAGCCAAACCGTTGTCCTCCGAAACACAATTCAACATACTTCGTGCCGTACGTGCGGATGGGGCTACCATTTGCCGCTTCCATAGGGGGGCCGTGGTTGTCAGTCACCATGTCCAAACGGGTTGCGGGCAGGACGCTCCTCTGTGCTCCCGTGTCGCACAGGAAACGTCGTCCGGAGATGCTATCACGGATGAAAAGCAGCCTGCCTACGCGGCCGACACTCATGGCCACTACTGAGCGTCGGCCCTGGCATTTCCCGACCCGCCGAAACTGCATGGCGAACGACATTTTTTAGCCTTGGGTCCAAACTTGGCATGATAAAAACACAAGCCTGGAGACTGTTGGGGGCCAGAAGACTGCTGCCGACGAGAAGTGGATGCAGCGACGAGTGTGGAGTCGTCCAGCGGCACAGGATCGATGTGTGTGGGAAAAAACGCGGCCACACAATGTCCCTGACTTGCCAGGAAGAATTTGTCAGCCTCTTCAGCCAGCCTCCGACAGTCAGTGATTGTGGTGTTGGCTAGTGCAGCCCTGACTTGGGAAGGCAGCTGACGTAGAAAAAGTTGGATAAAAAGAAAATCGGGACTGTGCTCGCCCAAGAGATCCAGCATACGGTCCATGAGCTCAGATGGTTTGCTGTCACCCAGTCCTTGAAGGGAGAAAAGCCTGCTGGCTCTCTCAGCGTCTGACAGTTCAAAAGTTTTCAACAGGTGGGCTTTTAGTGCTGTATACTTCTCAGTTGCTGGAGGGTTTTTAAGAAGACTGACCACTCTGGACGCTGTTGAATTTCCAAGAGCCGACACAACGTAGTAGTACTTTGTTGCATCCGTGGTGATGTCACGTAACGCGAACTGCGCTTCAGTCTGGGCGAACCATGCCGACGCCGACGATTCCCAGAATTCGGGGAGCTTGAGGGTAACAGCGTTCGCGGTCATGGTCGAGGAGTGTCTCTGGATACGTCCAGCAGACTAACGTCGGGGTCACCAGTGTGGAAATTGCAGTAAATCGTAAAAGACAATTTCTCACTTTGAGCACACGAGATGCGTGTGTCGTTTATTTCAATAGGAAAAACACTGAGCTCCAAAATGGCGCTGTCCAGCAACAACAAAAGCCTGGGGCTACACGTCATCACCCTTCTTAACATTTAAAGGGACCGCGATCCCTGAACAGCTATACTTACATGAAGTAACTACAGGCAGAACAAAGTGCTGTGTCTAGTATGAACGGTATGTAGAACCATACTTAATAACAAAGGTGAATTATGTCAATCACATTCACTACAGGTCTTCTGTAGCGTATTTAAGCTGATAAGGGGGGGTTGTTGATTTCTATGTTGGCGTTGTGATTGATGGTTTAATCAACTGGACAAATTTACTGCTAATCTACAGCATCGCCGGTCGTTTATTTCCAACTGACGTTATCTTGGCAACCACACAGCATTTTCTATCTTCACCTCGGTAACTTCAAAGTAAAAGCATACATGAAACGTCATAAACATTACACTTGGTTCAGTTGTTTTTTGCTTGTTTGTTTAAACAAGCTCAACTGCTCCAGTACATTGCGACGAAAAGGAGAAAGAGCACTTGGAGGTCAGCTGTTTTACACTAACTCTCCCTCCAAACAGGGAGGCACAATGCTGTTAAACATCCTCATTATTATGAAGGATACTGACTGGCTGACATAGATCTTAGATTTATGGTACACTGCCCCCTATGTGTCCGGCATGTTTAAAACAACGCTCAGCCGTGGATTTGTATGAGTTTGTGTGGATGAAAACTTTTCCAGAAATGATCTCGTGTTTACAATATTATTTTTAAAAATTATGTAGGGGAGATAATTGTTTTTATAAAGGCTGAATCTGTCACTCAAAGCAAAAATGATCATGTCTAAATTTGTTCTGTAGCCTTCTTTCAGGTTGGAAACTGGCTTGAGTCATGGGGTTGTAAGTGTGGTTTGAATGGTTCCATTTAGAGAGAACAGAAGTATTTCAAAGTTAAACTTTCTGAGGACTTTAAACAGTCTCCAACAAGGATCAGTTTTAGACCTTGTTTTATTCGTGTAAATAATAGGATGACCATTTCTTCAGCTGAAGTGTGCTAATCTGGCAAGCCACATTGATAACGTGCAGCATTCTCCCTCCTGCACATTATCAGTCTTGGCCTGCCCTCATCACATCAGTTAGTGGAAAGCAGGTACATTCATCAGAACATTCTGAGCTGATTAGGTGAAGTGACACCTAGTGCCCACCTATCAACGGTTGGTTTTAGCCAATCATGGCATCAAATTAAAATGGCTTAAGAAGTAGGTGCCATGACAAACTGCAACGAGTTATGCTAATCAAGGCACACTTGGATAGTTTGGAGAGTTACATTTGTGACAATCATGAATTTTGACAAAACAGATGTGATAGCAGCAGTTATGCATGGGTCCTCAAATACGCAATTACTTATGACAAAGTAAGTGAAAAGAACTCATCACTTTTCTCCATGCTTTTGTCTCTCTGATTTGCTTTAATTGTCTTAAAAAGAACTCAGGAACTAAAGAGTTCCTGTATTGTTGTTGTAATGCATTTATACCATTTAATGTTCATGTTAAACTGCTGGCAATTCCCAGATGGCCGGGTCTTTTGAAAAATAAATGTTACTCTCAAGAGACTTAAAGGTTAAACAAATAAAAAATACTATCAAGAACTTGGCTTCAGCTAAATTTAAGTAAAAAAATATTTAGTATATTAAAGGATTTTTTAAAAGTTAATTCTCCAAGGTTAGTGTTACTTTTTTCTGTTAAAAAAAGTATTCTGGTTTACAAGTTCTTCCCAGTTTTGTTGAATCTGAGGCAATGCCTGACAAACATAACTGCAGTTCGAACCAATCTTTTTCAAATTAAAAAGAAAGAAGCATGAAAAGAATATGCTTCAAAGGGAGGAAGTGAGGGAAAGCGGGATGACATAACAGGGGGCCTGATGTGCGTGAGCTGAGAACGTAGGCACTTACGTCAACTGTAACTGGGAGGAGAGGAGCAAGCCTTCCTATGTAGGTCACATTAAATAGACATGCTGCTACCTCAAAACTCAGCCAAGTAACCAAGCAGCCTTGAAATCACATCTGGAAAACCTCAGAGTTTTCCACTATGAATGCAAATCAAGACAATTTACACAGTTCACACAGCAGCACGTTCAAAATATTCTTATCTTTCCGATTGCTGACAGAATCTGATACACAGACCTAGTTCGGAGTTTTCAGAATTACTGATGAGTTTGGAGAATTTCATTATCCACTTTTTATGCCATCTTTTATACATGAGTTTAATGGGAGATTTACACGCTGGGGTAGTTTTGTGATTCATAGTAACCTAAATCTTTAAATTACTATTACTCTTTTTAACTGAAACAGTTTGTGTAGTATTTTAAGCTGTGTCCTGTAAAAGGTAAATGGATTGAATTTATGTAGCACTTCTCCAGTCATACTGACAACTCAAAGCACTTTGCACTATATCCACGCACACCCAAACACACTCATTAACCAGCACACATTCACACACTGATACACAGCTTGGCAGATAACTGTAGCATCCCATCTAACATTTTATGAATCACCACAAAATTCATGAGAAAAGCAAAGGGGTGCTGACAATTTTCTGAAATGTGGCTTTCACTGGCTTAAATGGGCTGCTTTTACAAATAATTTGACATTCACACGAAATGTGCAAGGGTTAACGAATAAATTGTTTTCTTTGTTTATGTGATAGACTAACACACACTAGTATATAGCAGTTGTAAAGTGGAAAGAAAATGATGCATAGATTTTTTTTTATTTGTTTTTACAAATAATAATCTAAACAATAATGTGGAAGGAATTTGTATTCATTCAGCTCTTTCTGATCTAATACCAGTAAATACAATCTGGAGTAACTAATTGCTTTCAGAAGTGATCATAATCCACCTATGAATATTTTAATCTCTATGAATTAAAACAGATGTTCTGTGAAGACATCAGAAGCTTGGTAGAAAACAATAGGGAACAAGCAGCATCGTTAAGGGCAAGGAACAGAGCAGACAGGTTAGAGATACAGTTGTGGAAAGGTTTGAAGCAGGTCTAGGTTATAAAACAATATTTCAAGGAAGTTGCACGCTTCACTGCATCATCAACTAGTGGGAACGTCTATCCGCTTGCCGGTTTCTCTTGTTTGTTCAACTTCAATGTGAAAAGTGGAGCAGAGGCATCGCACCGGCATCCCTGGGTTCACCAGATCCTCCAGAGATGCACCACCAGGTTTGGCATTTACCACCACCTGCTCCAGCAGCTGCGTCTAGATGACGGTTGGTTCCAGCAGTACTTCCGTCTGTCCAGGACCCAGCATGAGGACCTGCTGTCCCGCATGAGGGTAAGGATCACTCTCCGGAACACAAACAACAGGCCCTCTATTGCTGCCACAGAGCGCCTTGGCATCTATTTTATGTCAATAAATCAATTAGTGCTCAATAAAAATATAGCCTAATTATACTGTCTAAATATGTGATGGTTAAAAAAAAATTCACACTCTAATAAATGGACGACGTTGACGCAAATTGACAGAAAAGTTCAGATTGTTGAACTCGAGCGAAATTTTGCTTCACTCTAATCGCGCATGCGCTGCGCATATTTGCAGCTTCACCCCGCTCTATTTAGCCAATTTACAACATTTAGGTCGCTCGAAATGCATCATTTGCATCGTCAATCGTTAACTCACTCCTGATCGTGCCTTTACGTAGGGATAACATGTAAAACAATCACTTCATTCATCTTGTTCAGGTTCCACGTGAATGCACCTTTAAACTTTGAGGCGTCAGAATCATGCTTGTTAGAGGCTGCAAACCCTTTAATACTTGGTTCACCTTTCAGCAGGGCACCCACTATTAGCACATCGGTGGTTTGTAGTTTATAGCTATAGTTCAAAGCATATGAGTTAGAAAGGGCTGGTAAAAGTCCAGAAGTAAACTGAGAATCTATGGGCTAGACTTGAAAATTCATGTTCACGGGTTTTATCTATGCAGACTGACTGAACTTGAGCTATTTTAGAAAGAATTTCACACACTAGAGTCTAGATCTACATGTTTTTCTGGGACATACTCCCAAAGGCTTCGTAATGAAAGATGCTTTAAAAGCAAATGGCTTTAGGGTGGCTGAATAAAGATGCATGTCACACTTTTAAGATTTTGATTTCTTTCCACTTTAAAATGATATGCCACTGCGGTCTTGGTCTATCACATAAAATCCTCATAAAATTCAATGAACTTTGTATTTACATCAGAAACGTTGAAAGGTTATGCATATTTTTGTTAAGCATTATATATATAAGTTGAGGCAAAAAAAATTATAAGGGAGATCCTATTTTATAATTAAGAAGTTTTATTTCACATCTATAAGTATATGTTCCAAACGCCTGGTCAAAATTTTTTCTGCAGAGAAAATTTCACCTTTGGTACAGCAGTGTCATCATTTTGTTTAGAGCAAACTCACGGTGAGCTGTCCTGCAGGGATCACTCTGCACACTGTCAGCAGAGTGAGCCGAGGAGGCCGAGGAGACGCTGGAGCTCCTGACAAAACCAAAGGCTGCCAGGCGGCCTGCTGGGAGACGGTTGGAGGAGAAACCTGGAGGACGCAGCCCCGACTGACTGACTTTGGGAAACGGCGCTCTGGAGGCTGTGGACTGGGGCTGGGAGACTGTTGGAGAAGCAGCAGGAGCAGCAGCAGCAGCAGGAGCCTGGTGGCTGAGAACCTGGTCATCTAATGATGAAAAAGCAAAGTGACATTAAATGGTTTAAACTTTTGAAATATTGTGTATTTCATAGTGAGGATCGGTGTTAGTTTTCACTACAATTAACGTTAGACCAAAATGTAAAATGTTGTAAAATCCCCAGAACATGCCTTGAGGTTTACTGTTGTAACGTAGCTAAATGTGAAATAGCTCAAGACATATTTATACTTTTGCAAAATATATATATTTTATATAAATATAAAAGGATCTTTAATCTGTTAAGGCTGCAGTTAAAGTTAGCTGCCCCATCATTGCTAAATTTTAGCAATGTTTAGACTTTACACTAGATATGAAACTGGAAGCAATGTAATGCTGAAAAAGAAAATTGGGAAACCACAATTGAGCAAGGAAACTACAGGTAAGAATGTAATCATAGTGCCACAGTACAAGATATTCTCAAAAAAGCATTTGAGTTATAATCCTGCTTGTCTGAAATCTATTGCCTCCGACAGCAAAATAAAAGTTAAGATGTGCAGACATGAACAATCAAGGCTTCACACAGAGACACACAGAACTCAGTGGGCAAATCTCAGAACTTGGGATAAAAGCCCCATCTTGGCTTCCCCAGCCTGCAAATGTGGGGTCAATATCCTGAACAGAAGAAGAGCATTATCCCCTGCTGGCTGCAGAGATAAGGTAGACAGCACATCCTTGCCTTTCCATTTGGCACAGCTGTGTGCTTCAGTGGGGGCTAGAGGATAACTGCTAGAGTAAGAGAACAAACATCTTTCCGAGGAAGAAACAGACCCCGTCATGTTAGACAGAGGAAAAAGTGGAATGGAAACAAAGTGGAAAAGTCCACCCCCTCCAGCATCGTTAGAGATGCTGCTCATGCTTATCACATATTCCCTCCACCCCTAATGTCTGACTGTGTGCCATCGGGTCTACTTATGAGTTTGGAGCTTCCTCCTCTTGAGTGAGAATGTCAGGATCATTAAGGATAAATGTCCTCATTTCCATCCCGGCCTTCCCACCCCCACTTCTCATTCTATTCATCACCTCCGAGAGGCCAGGAGGAGAAGTTAGAAATTAGTATAACAAACATCCACTTATCCCTAATTTACACAGTTTATTTTACATCTACGTTCTATTTCTATTCCTAGCTGACACGCCTCCTTCTACAATTCAACTTGAAGTTGGAAATTAGGAATATTGTTTTGAATACAGCCTTTGTGTGCTACTGCCTTTGAGTGAAACAAGGCCATTCTCACTTTGTATGAATAATGTAAATAAGGCCAGGGTAAATCAATAGGACATGCAGCTGGCATAAGCACTAATGATTTTAATCACAGTCCAAAGTGAGCCGCGACAGTGCGTATAGATTTCCACCTCCAGGCTTTAAAATGCACGTTGTTAAATGTGATTTTTGATTACAACGCAGTTCCAGCAGCACTGTGGGGGAATCCGCTCGCTGTTGTGTCACCAGTTTACCTTAAAAGTAGACTGTCATTATCATAACAATACATAATTTAAACTATGCACTGAAACCATATGCCACAACTGACACACAAAGAACATTTGCTATAATGTGTAGGTGTCAGATATATCTATTGACACAGAAAAGTGCTGAAAAGTCATAATTAAAATTAGTGCATGAGAGTGAAAAGGAACTAAATGTGTAAACCTCAAATTTCTTCATGAAATTGAACCAAAAATAATAGCGAACGACAAACACTGATGCACAATGTTTTCCAAAGGTATTCTTACCCCATGAGCTAATTCCCATTTTGACACTTTATAGCCACTGATTTGAATGCATTCAACTGAGATTATATTCATAGACAAATACCAAAAAGAATTTAACTTGGAGATGGAAGGAAATGATGCATGTTTTTTATTTTTGAATAAAAATCTGGAGCATGACGTTTATTTGTATTCCATCCCATCTGAATCAGCTTGTGACCCTTTAAAGAGGGTTATCAAATCAGATTGCAGTAAAACAAGGGAAGTTTGAGGTTATAATGTGGCAAGTGTGACAAAATTCCAAGAGGTGTTAATATTAATCAAGACAATGTTGTCAACACTGTCCAGTGCTCTATGTGTCAAAAATGTCCATTGGTCTACACCAGTCTTGCATGCATAAAATAAAGATAATTCCTGTGAACAAATTCTTAGATCGAATGCCAACTGCTATGCATTATCTTAGATATGCATTAACAAGGAACATGATGAGATAAACCATAAAACTATGCTAATCGATTCTGAATGTGAAGCTTTTGGCCATTTGTGTCCAACTACTGAACATTTGCACATATTCTCATGCTTTCACTTTCTAAGTTATCACAGAAGAAATACGCATTTAAGCGAAGAATGAGGCAACCTTCCAGAAGGATGATGGGAAACATCAATACTTCAATATACCATTGACAGATGAGGTGAAGCAGAAATCTGATTTCAGCAATCAGAGGTACTATCTGTATCATCGGAATTAGAAATTCCCAGAAGAGAAGATATGAGCGGGCTATGATTTATTTATTGTTTTTTTTCACTTTAGTTTGTAGATTGCTGCCTTCTGGTACAGAATGAGTCCCCTCCTACAGCCATCCAATCAGATCTGCTGAAATTAATCTCGGAGAGAATGCATTTTAATGAGCCGCCTTCATCTCGAGCCAAGCTGAGGGATGCACAGGTCCCACAACTGCTTCTTGTTGCGTGGCAGCAGGAAGACAAGGCTGCACTCTAGTTTGTCAAAATTTGGGCTGATGAAGTCATCTTCACTTGGCATTCCAGAAGTGAAAATGTAATGAAGAGTGTACTCTACCTGTGTTGTCTTGGCTTTTGTAGCTGATCGCTGGGCTGACCGTTTGAATCGGCTGGCTGAAGACAGATGCCGACCTCTGTCCTTGACTGGGTCCCCGGGCCTTGACTGGAACTGCGGTTGTCCTGACAGCTCCCAGACCCAAACGGAGGCCTCTGCCAGAACGAATGAGACTGCCACTTCCCCCAGTCTGCGTAGCTGTCCTGCCCTGCAATGCATCTTCAGAGGAGATGCCTTTTAAACTGCTGGACCGCCCCACCTAAAGATAAGAATCACTCAAATTATCTAAAAGCATTAGAACATGGCAGAGTTGTGACATTTTTTTTGTCTCCTGCAGCACGCATCGTGATGTAAAATAACATCATCACGAAGAGAAGAAACAAGCATCAGAATTGAAAGATCAGACCTTATTTGCTGTAAAACCTGCAGTTCCCATGGAAAACAGCATTTACTAATTAAAGACTCATTCATTGCAGTTTCATTGTGCAGTCTATTTTTACTCAAAGATTACAATTCCTTATTTCTACAAGCAGATACCCTGAAGTCTGGAATCTAAACGGGAAAGTTACAGATTTTTCACCAACCTGGATGGGGGACTCTAATATGGCTGCCATATGTGTAAACACTTAGTGACAGCTAATACATGGTTTGTTTGCCCTTCTTATGGTTTGTCTGTGATTAAATGGGGTCAAATCTTTCACACAGATAGCAGTGATAGCTGAACCTCTGTTAGTGGAGTTGTTCCCTTTCACAGTTGGGCATAAATCAAACTGCTATGTACAAACAAGAGAGGAACTGGCGGTTCGACTTCAACCCTGAAGGATTTGCATTGCAACAGACATTAATTATGCATTTTTGCTTATTTTCATTTAGCCATGTACGAACGGGAATGCCTTATGAAGCTGTTTAATACGAATTAATAAATGCTAATGTTAAGGGAATAATGAGCAACTCTTCTTGGACCGGGAATAAGATGCAATACATTATCAATTTTGCATGTGGGCATGAGCTGAAATAAAGCATATGTAGTAAAAAAAATGGACAAAATAGGCTAGTCATGGATGATGATATTTTTGAAACGCAAATACTCAGTGGCAAAACGAAGAATAGGACAGAATAAAATAAATCTGTATCGTCCACCAAAGTGAGAAATTACATTTGACTCACCAGCATTTAAGACATACTGAAAAAGGATCAGGCACCAACACAGAAACAAACAAACAAAAAAACTAAAGGTAAAAATGAAAGCTAAGATTAGAATATAATAGTCATATTTAATAAATTAGAAAATGGATTCCTCACCTTTTAAAATTATCAATCTTTAAAAATCTATTATACTTTTTTATTTAGTCCACATTTCTGTATTGAAATTGTTACTTTTTATGGGTTTAATGTAATATTTTAATCCAAAATGTTGTGTTTTCTTAATCATAAAAGTGGAAAATCATCATAATTAACACCAATAAAGGCTTGATCATCGAATCTATATAACATGTTTCAGTTAGTGAATTGGGTTACTGAAATAAATAAAGTTTTCATTAATATAATAATGGATGCACGTACAAAGTCGTGTCATATAGTACCTAATATTGTTACTTTGGGCAAATCACTTCAGTAATTTCAAAACAGCAACAGCATGTAGGATAAATGGAAGCTTAAAGATCTATCAGAAGGCAAAGATATAAAGCAGATCAAGTGCATTTACTTCACCTCAGAGGATGTCCCATAGTAGTTGTCCGACCTGCCGCTTAGTTTCGGGGATACATTGTGGCTGTGTGTATGTGCTGGGGGGACTGTGTTTGTGTGTCCAGGAGCCCTTATGCTCCTATTCTGCATCCCTGGTGGGAAACTGTTCACCTGCATCTCTTGGCGGTATTTCTCATAAAGTGGGTTAGAGGCACTAAGTACTGGGGATCCTCGGGTTTCTGCGTCGGGCTTGCAGCAGTCTTTAGATGGATCTTTAAAGGCCGCTGGTTGGCTGTGGGTGTACGTTGAGAGCCTGGATGGCAGAGACGAGACCTGATAAGGTCCGTCCGCGGCCTGGAGCTTAAACTGGGGAGTCTTTCGAACAGAGGTTATGATTTTGGGACGGACTCCTTTAGGTTTCAGTTTGGGCGAAGGGGAGTTCTCTTTGGGGTTAGAGTTAGAGGAGCTGTGCTGGATGTTAAGAGGCGCTTTTGGGATTCCGCTTGTGCTTATATTAGTTTTCACCGGAGCTCTCAAGCAACTGTTGCCATGGCCCTGAGCTGACGTTGGTACAGCTGGGTTGCTTCCTGATGGGATGTGCCTAGAAGCTCCAGGGACATTCCTGGAAATGAGGTACAAAGAGGGCTGCCTGCGTGGTGAGCCCTGTGGTGTCCTGAGAGGGGAGTGAGGAGGGGTAGATGACCTGGATTCAATTCCGGTCCTGTTAGGACTGGAGCAATTCCTTCGATAAGTCAGCTGAGCCTGGGGTTTCTTGTCCAGCGCGGGTGGGTTAGAGAGACCAGATATATGTTGTGCAGTTGTAGTTGGCTGTTTTTCCACGGGTGGAACCTCCCTCTGGGATACCTGGTGGGGCTGCCTCAGCTGGGAGATGCCACTTATGTTGTAAAGGTGGGACAAGTCTGACGGTTCCTTTAAAGCAGATTTGGTGAACTTCCTGTTTGATCTACTGCTGTGTGACTCTGGAGATACATTGTTGGAGGAGTTTAGCACTGTCCCAGTTTGCTGACTTTTGGAGTCTGGGAAGTTCCTTTCTCTTATCATCTCAGTCTGGCAGAGGGGTCTGACGAGCTGCTGGCGTCGAGGCGGCATCACTCTCTCCTCAAATCCAGCCCTTCTCCTTTGGCCGAGGCCTCCGTCAGAGCTCATTCCGTTTCTGTGATGACTCCTTTCCTGCTCCTGGCTATAATATTTTGGACAGTCATATCTCTGTTCAGGACAGAATGGTGGGGAGTTCTGATTGGCATCTAAGGAGGCTGCCCTTCTGCTGGACTGGGCTGAGGTAGTACTGTTGGCGTTCGGAAAAGGGTTGGTCTTTGGGCTGGGTAGGGAGATAAGTGATGCTTCACAGTTGGAATCCAGAGCACTAGACAAACTTCCACCAAGAGCAACAGCTGACAGACTGGAGACAAACACATTTGTCTCAGACTTGGACTCCTTCAGACCCCCCGTCCGTCTATCCCTTCCTGTTCTGGTGTCTCTTTTCTCTACTGAGTCTGTCACATATGCGTCGAGCTCTTCAGCGCTGTGACAGGCAATGCGTTTCTCCTTGCCTCTCTGTATTCTGCTCTCTTCCTTGTTGTGGTTGTCATTTCTCCTTACACCAGTTGAAGCAGAACTGGCTGTCGAACTTGAGGATATAGACATGGGACCCTCATCCTTCCCATCTCTCATGCTCTCGCCATCATCTTCATCCTCATTAGTCTCCTCCTGGCTTTGATTCCCTAAGAATGTGTGGATCTCAAACTCTCTGAGCTCAGGCTGCACACATTGCTGCTCAGAGCCCCATATTACAATTTTGTCGGGCGATTCACTCTGACGCACCAATGGGGGAATAGAGCCCGTGGTGTACCCTGTGACCTCAATCGGGTGACCTCCTTCTTCATCAGCGACTGAAGTTATTTGATTGGCATTATCGTCTCCAGATGGGGAGAAACTGGTCTTATTTCCAATCTTCTCTCCTCTTTCAACACTGACCCTCAGTCCACGGAAATTAGCTGGAATGCTCATCTTTGACTGCTGGATTAAGCACACTCACGGGTTTAGGCCATTTACGGATTTTCAGTAGTTACTTCAGCTCGTGCCCTTTGTTTTCAGGGTCAGTCTTTAGCTGAATTATCCAGAAGTTGAATATCATCTCAGGAAATCTTTCTCTTTCTTTCAGGTTTCCTCCCAGCTTGAATTTATATAATTACTTGTTTCAGGGGTTTAAATGAAGATAGGCGTTTGATGAATCTGAAAGAAAGAAAAACACAAAAGAAACTGTAAGAATGGATAACTGTGTAAAATAAAATCCAACCACTTTCGATTAAATAATTCTGTTTTGTGCCCACTGAGTCACATAAATAGTTTATATCCAGTGTACATTTACAGCAGCTGCTGATGAATTGCCTGTAGTTTTCCCACAGCCTTATTCTCTTTATTTGTGTGACTTATGTTAGTAAAGGGCTTTACGAAACAAAACCTCACTACCCAAGATGGAAAAAGAGGACCTGAATTGGTTAGATTGTTTTTTGGTAATTATTGCAAGCATTGTTACAGCATACATAAACAATCATTTTCAAAATCCAATTTCTTTTGTTTATGAATAAATGGAGAAATACTTTCAGAACTTTAAAATAATCACCTTTTTGTCAAATGGTTTCTTCATTGCAACATATGCATTTAACAGTAACAGTAATAAAATTATATCATACTTCGAAATATAAACAGAGCAATTACTGATATTTGCATTTCAAAGTATGATTGAATTGAATTAGTATTACTGTGAAGAACAATCGTATCTTGGGTTAGAAACATTATCAATTAGAGTTTATTATTATCATCACTGGATAACTAAGTCTTATTAATTTTTTTCCCGATAACATTAAACAATGCCCTTCCCTGCTGCTTAACTCTTGTTTCTATTTCAAATCAATCTTTTATGAAGGCATAGTCACAACTTACAATAAACCAGATTTAATTTTAGGTAGAAAACACACAATTGCCGGTCACTGAATACATCCAAGGTGTATTTATGTTTAAGTCTAACTAACAACATGTACTCACTTATACAATATGAACAAATATAGACAATTAGGGTTTAGGATGCCAGAATCTATCATCCTTTGGGAACACAAATGCCAGCCACATTTTTCTGATCATCATTTGTTAACACTGTCAAAGTGTTCTTATGCATGCTATACCCACAATGGAAATCAAATACTATGTTCCTGAAGTGATACCATGAAGTCTCTTTTTAGTACATGAAAATGTGCATGTGTTAAAGTCACCTCACTATCCCAAAGACTCTTTTTATTCCTTGAGATGAGCAATCTTGCTTGCAGCATGCAAAGACTATACACAAAAAGTAAGTAAAAAATAAAGCAGCTCGGGGAACTCCATTTAGTTTCAATCTTTACATGAGTTAGAGCATGTTATGCCTTTGAGTATGTAATTTTTTTATGAGCAGTGGGGCTGTGGGAGCAGAAAGAACCACGTGAGTTGATTATGTGTGCTTGTGTCTGTGCTTGAATTTAATGAAAGGTTCGAGCGGGCAGCGGGTGACTTTGGAAGAGATGCATTTTCCGTTTCAGTCTTCCAACACAGGATTTACAAAGAAGCTACTGGCACAACTGTAATGCCCATATTGTAGGTTTGCTTTTTTTGTTTTTGCTTTTCTGTTGTTGCAGCAGATAATAGCTTACATTCAGGAGTATAACTATTGACCACAGATCATTTACTTTCTACACTGTCCATATCTGTGTAATTTAACTATTTGCTCCAACGATTCAGCTGATACAAAGATGATTAATAACCTTTTCGGTACAAAATGATTTATTAGTGCCATAAAGTGAATCCAAAAACAACTCTGACAACACGTACACAACAACTTTGACAAATGATTCTGATTCTTAGCCTTCAGATGGATCAGGATCACACATTGTGTTGTTTTTTAATCTTTTTCAAATACCAAGCATGTTGTACAAAAAAAACCCAGCGAGTAACAACGTTGTTGCTTTTTATTTATATTAGTTTTGTCACCATCGATTGTATTTGTAGAGCAAGTCACGTGTCTTTCTTCAGTATTAATTCTGTTTGCATCTTTTCAAAGATTAAAATGGATCCCTCACCTAGTTATCTTTGCAGCTGAGGTGTCTGTTCTCATTAGCAGGTCCCTTCTCCATGTCTCTGATAGCAGGCATTTTAGCAAACTCACTGCTAAGATGGCAGCTCCCTCTGCCCGTGGCTTACTTATTCAATTCTTCCCAAATTAACTGGTTAGAAAAGCATCAAAACGTTATGCTTTTTCATGATAGCCAGTGGTTTTTGCGAAGGGTGAAGTGAGTGGAGAATGACGTTGAATGGTGTATATTTTTCAAAGACAACCAAATCTCTAACTTTTTTATTATTTGTTTAGATTGCAGTTAAACATGTGTTGACTCCTCAGCTCTTTTCTGTTCAGGATCAAAAATTACTAAAAGAGAGAAGGAAACCTAATTTGAGGCCCACCGTCTGCGCCACGCTGCTCCTGTGTACCTTGCTCACTATCAGATAATTAGCTGGTTACAAAACACACATGGAAAATTCAAATCGGTAGGGAACGGAGGGGGAAGCAGAACTCTCCGAGAGGACACAGTGTCAGATCGATTACAGCGCTGATGTAGCACCAAGGCTTGTGCTGATGACAGCAATCTGAGGGAGGCTGAGCGCTCAGCTCGGTCACACCGCCTGAACCCGAATAGACTGCGTTTTAACAAACAGCCAGGCTGACAACATCAATTTGGTACAAACCAGAAGAGTGTGAAGAACGCCAGAGAATATCTGGCAATTTGAATACAAATACTTATTTCAGTGCACAACAGCAAAGGAAAACTGTTCAAAAGAATAAAAGCACTTGACTCACTCCCTTTTTCGACATTAAGAATACAGTTTATCAGGCAACATGTGCGTATGTGTTGGTGGGGAGCAGATATGTTTTTGTGTTTCAGCACAAATATAAATCATTAACACAACATGTGTTGCAGAAATTAGTCCAGCCTGACAACATCTGTGCCATGACTGCTTTGCAAAAGCCCACATTGTCAATGTGCAAACTAAGCTTTTCTTATTGTCACTTCATCACAAAGCATGCTCTTGTTTTTGACGAGCTAAAGGTGAATCAGAATGACATTGTAAAAATCTTAAGATTCTTTTGGAGTTGTGCAGAAAACAATGTTAGTTTTATTGTTAGGTTTCAGTTAGGCTCAACCAACCAAATGTCCATAAATCCCAGCTGTATCTCCTGGTAGTTAGTGAAACTATCTGGAGTAAAGTAGGCACCGCAAAGGTGAGTGTGGCAGTGATCCAGATCTCTTCATAGCGGCTTCTCTTTACAAAATCAATCCAGCATTTGTTTGGTCGGTCATCTCTCAGAAACCTATGTAAAGCCTCCAAGCTGCTACCCTGCAAATTGTGGCATCCAGGGAAGATGCATAAACGAGGAGGATGAGGAATAATTTGTTAGCTTGCTAGTAGCAAACTATGGATGCCGCTAGTTGGGACTTCCAAGTGAGCCGGAGAACCGCCCAGGCTAACACACTGTACGTTTTATACCGCTGGAGCAGAAGAGGTGGGGTTATGCTGAAGGCAGCCACGTGAAGACAAGTGGCCGCCCTTTCAGACACACCTACAAAATCCTGAAACACAGAAATCCTGAAACCCAAACTGAATCCTGACTCCACAATTCAATTCTAAATGGCTTGGAGACGTTTTACACGTTTAGAAAAACACATTTACAACATAATAATGTTTTTAGAAGAAAACTGTTGGAAAATCACTATTTTACAGGGCAAGCATCCGTCTGTCCGAAATATTTTAATATTCTCTGAAATATTGTTGCATTTCAAATCTTGACATTGTTCCATAACACATCTACTTTTATAAAAAAAAAACAACAACATCCAATTTAAAGCCATACAGCCAAACACTTACAATAATGAGAAAGTCATAACATGAGAATTGGAGAGCACAAGTCAAACCCCCTCCATCTCCCATCAATGAAACGGATCAGGGACCACGGCGGTCTGAAGGTCAGCTTCATGCTTTCACAGCTCACAAGATGCATGAAATTCTCTTGCGCATCACCTTCACGTGGGAACACACACACACAAGCACAATCATTGGTGGGCACAATGCACATAAAAGAACACACACACTACTGGAAAATTGCGAATGGGGGAGGAAAAACCCTCTTAGGGCAAATGGATGCACTCATGACGTGATGAAAGAATGACCCATGAGCTGGTACTTGGGTCGTCAAGTTTTATTAAGGAATTTTTTTTTTCGTGATCAGTTTGAGCCTTTTTTTTTTTTAATCCTCCATGACATTGGTGCGATCTCAAAGATAGGTGTACTTAAAATCGAAAAGAACTGAGAAAAGACTCTTAATTTATCCAACAGGATTTAGTCTGAGTGGGTGAGAGACTGAGACACAGCCGGACGTGGGAGGGCTCAGACGTGCAGATGGGTGAAAGAAAAGAGTTGCTGAAGATTTCTAATTAGACGGACGGTGGGGGATACGTAATGAGGGCCGCTATATGAGCTTTACAGCTCTGTTTATGATGTGACTTACTGACTCAAGCCCAAGAGAGGAGAACGGAGTGATTATTGGAAATCCCTGACCACAAATAAGGCTCATTAGTAATGAATTGCTCACACTGGTGAAACTGGGAACTCGGACTTCCTTTTTAATAAAACTATTTTCTCCAGACAGAAATAAATGAATCTCATGATAAAAACAATGCCAGGAGGTTTATGAGACTACCAAAACTTTTTTTTTTTCCATTTGAAACTGCTGAAACGGTCATAATGCAATGAAATAAATTTAACAGTTTTATGGTGTAGGGCATTACTGGGATCTAATAAAAAGCTTCCCTTTAAACCAGAGACAAGAGATGTGCTGCAGTGCCAAGCTAAAGTATTCACACCCCTTGAACTTTTCCACATTTTGTTGTGTTATACCACAAAATCCAACTGGAAGGATAATCATGCAAGGTTTCCTATTTTGTGAAATGCAGTTGTAGTCAGCTCTCTTGGACATAATACCCCTGAATAAAATCCAGTGCCACCTATTGCTTTTACTCTCATTCTAAATGCAATAGTTTGTTTTGAAGGCCTCAGAAGTATACAGAGAGCATTGGAGAACAAGCTACACCAGGGAGACCAAGAAACGCAGCAGATAGATCAAGGATAAAGTCGATACAGCATGGTTAGGTCACAAAACAATCCATCTGAAAATAGAAGCCTTCATAATCATCCACCACGGTTTTGGCAACATCATGCAGTAGGGGGTTACCATTAATTAAAATCCATTCAACAGAAGCACATTTATGAAGCAATTCATGTTGGTCACTCGTGTTAAAATTCCAATAAAATACAAGTTTGGTGTTGCACCTTAAGAAAATGTGAATAGGATCAAGAGGTAGGAATACCCGAATAAGATGCAGTAATAAGATGCTTCTTTTTAGGGCTGGGCAATGGTCTTGAATAAGTTGACATTTAAATTTACTATCCAGGGAATGTTCTGAGAAATACAGTTTACAGTAAAGAATAGGTTGATCAAAGTAAAGTAGGGGAACTGATGTTACCATTTTTTTTTGTATAGGTCAAAAAATATATTTCATATAAGATTTGCAACATAACCTACCAAATTTTCAAAAATACTGGACAACTGACATACCCAGTATCTTTATTTTTTGTCATGTTGCAACGTATGTTTCCATTTCCAGACACATACACATAAGCACCGAGACAACACAAAGCCAATCGAATGCTCAGGCACACACTCATACCCAACATGCAGTTCCCCGGCATCTTTTGTTGTTCATCCAGCAGCGGCAAGCGGCTTTTTAGGAAAGCCATTTGTCTTTGGCACTTTGCTTTACTCTTCTCCTCCCCCCACTGGCTAGCAGACAGGTTTTATAGCTCTGTGGTCCCATGGGGGGACACCAGCAACACTCTGACACATGTATCACCCCCCTTCCCGTCTCTTTCATCCACACTTCGGCTGAGATGTGAATTCCAGCACTTAAAATAGAAGCAATGGAGACGGCCAGAACAATGACGTCTGTGTGTGTGTGTGTGTGTGTGTGTGTGTGTGTATCACCATAAATCGTGACTCCTGAATATTTATACATGACATAATCTGATATTGCACCTGGTTTTTCATTAAAACAAGTTGTTCTGAAAGGTGGAACTTGCTCCAATGCACTTAACACTGTGCTCCTTGCATCAGAGGTGATGAATCTCGTGCTTCGCCGCTCAGCACATAAAAACAGACACAGCAAACAAATTCAGAATATTGTATAATATCCTCCAACAGGTAAAAGCTTGGACAACCCTCAGACCATCCACTCCTGCTCCCCCTGTATCTGTCTGCAACACAGTACAGGCAGAAATAGCATTGGGATGAGCTAAATGCTTCATTATCACGGTGCACAATAGACAGCCCGTCGGCAGAATCTCACGAGATGACTCACCGCGGTGTTGCTGAGCGCTTGTGTGGTTGAGTCAAGGGATAACTCAAGGGATTTACCATCACATACAAAAGAGAAGCAAAACAGTGCAGGAAAAGACATAGAAATAGTCTCCCAGTTTTTTCCTCTTTATTTAATCTAACTGGTTTTGCATCAAAAACAACAAATGTTCCACTTTTCTTCTCTGTGGGTGTTTCAAAACATATTCAGATAGGCTTTGTTCCTGTAGTGATTCCATCTGATTTACTCATTCCTTATCATATATATATATATATATATATATATATATATATATATATATATATATATATATATATATATATATATATATGATTTTTTTTTGGTTTCATCCTCGCTGCTCCCTTCCTTCATTACTTACATCTTAATAATGAAGTGTTCATAAGGGCAGGGTGAGGCAATCAATCTTATTTCCATCATCATGTGGTGACACTTCAGCAGACTGTAGCTTTCTGTCTCCCTGCACTCCCACGTCGCAGGTGGGGGGGAGGGGGGGGGGGGACAGTAACAGGATTTATGGAGAATCTTGGGTCAGAGTGGGTGGTCATAGCTAAGTGAATAAGCGGGATAAGGAAATCGGATCTTCTGCAATAAAAGCTGATTTTATCTCCTTTCCTCGCGCAGGCATGCTGTGTTTACTACCTGCTCAGAAACCGGCAGAAACTCACAATACGCCACTAATGGGATTTATCAGATGAATCCGAAATGGACAAATGCAATCACGCATTCACACATCGACACATGTCCCTGCGCATGCTTTGTCTCATTGCTGCTCACACTACTGAGTGCTTGTTCGACTATAATCTAGTATTCTAGAATTCAGACGAAAGAAATCTACAAGAAAAAACAAATGCATCATTTTCTGGATTTGCTTGAATGCAAAAGCAACAATACAATGAAATATCGGCAACTCTATTGTGCAACCACACATAGTTCAGCCTGTAGCTGCATTGTCTTGTACTTTCTCTCATTTTGTCTTATTTTAACCACAGACATCAGTGTAGTTTTCTGGAATTTTATGTGACAGGACAACACGAAGTAGGGCATACTTTAGTAAGTGGAAGGATGATACTTAATTGCCATTTGCATTTTTTTTATTGATATTTCTAAAATCAAGAACATCTCTTCATTCTTTCAATGTAAGGGTTTTGTCTTTCTTTGTTTTGAAACCTTAAAAATATGATGTTTCTGGTTTTACATTAAAAGTATTTAAGGACCTTGTTAAGCTTTATTTTTTTACGAGTCATGGGTTTTATGGTGTTGTTGTCTTCCTGAAGATGAACCTTCCGTGTTCCTTCAAAAGAACAGCATCCCTGCAGCATGATGCTGCCAGTATTAGTATGTTCAGGGAGAAGTGGAGTGTTTTTCTACACACATATACTCTAAATTTCCCTTTATGGTCCCACAGAGGGGAAATTTATTTCTACATTTAACCCATCCCTTGGGGAGCAGTGTGCTGCCACACAGTGACATAGAGGGAGCAATCTGTGGTCAAAGGTGTTGCTCGGGGACCCAGAGTGACAGACTGAGTTTCAAACTGGCCACCTTTGCTGCCTCTCAAAGAAGCAAACACCCTAGTCTGACCTCTAGACTACCAATCCCACGTCATTAAATAAAAAAAA
The DNA here is from genome assembly GCF_011125445.2 of Fundulus heteroclitus. Classification (NCBI taxonomy): domain Eukaryota; kingdom Metazoa; phylum Chordata; class Actinopteri; order Cyprinodontiformes; family Fundulidae; genus Fundulus; species Fundulus heteroclitus. Next base: position 20,143,297 of record NC_046371.1, read on the forward strand.
TGCATTTATGCTAAGTTTAAAGAGGAGAAGTATATTTGATAATTAGGTGTCTTCAGAACAAAGTTGTTTCTGCCGGACTTTATTGTAGGGTATTCAATTAAAAAGGACGTGAATGCATTTGCACACCACATATTTCAGATTTGTTTTTTGTTTTTTGTTTTTTTTTGCAAGAGCATTACAAAAACAAATGGTCATTTTCTCCCAGTTCTCAATGGCTCACTATATTGTGTTGGTTTGCACAAGCAGTTCCAATGAAATCCGTCACACTTCATGGTTAAACGAGTCACTGTATAAAGGTTCAAGGGGTTGAGAATACCTGTACTTGGCAATGCATCACCACAGCTGTATTTGACAAAAAGGCTGTCACTCACTAGTAGAAGTTTATGGCAAGCAAGCGACACCATTGTAGTTCATCGTTCTTTTTTTTTTTCTCTCTTTCAGTCTTGCCTTTGGCGAGTACAGGGATCAATCTCCACTTCATAGGACAGGCTTTTTTTCTTCGCCGTCCTCATTTTGCTGTGCCACGCACCTTGCAAGGTGACGAAATGCAGACAGCGCAAAAAGAGTGTAAAAGAGAACATCAAACTG